>NC_037682.1:78728696-78831648 GCF_003255815.1 Theropithecus gelada | reverse complement strand
AAAAAAAAAAAAAAAAAAAAAAAAAAAAAAAAAAAAAAAAAGTAAATTTACCTATTAACTTAACTGAAAAGTCCCCAAAATAGGATCAGCCTTGGAACTGTTGAACTACAGGGCTCAAGAAACATCATCAGGATTTGGGTTTCTCTACTGCTCGGTTTTTCTTCTGTGCTGGTTTCACTTTAAGGTAATCCGCAGATGCTATTAACGTTTATTTTCTGAGAATTAAAACCAGCAGAAAAGAGAGTTTGTCTTCCCCATCAGTTCCAACAACTATCCTGGACCCTGATTCCCACTGGCCAGGCAGGGTCACCTGCACATTCCTGAAGTAATCCCTCTGGCTCTGAGAGATCATTGCTGATTGGCTTGGACTCATGTCTGGTCTTTAATTTCTTATTCTTGTTTTAAATAATTTGCCCATGAAGACAGCCTAAGTGTAGGCCACTATAAAATGCTGCCCTGTGACCAAGATCAGATCTCATTCTGATGAATTCTTCCTAACCAAAAGACACGATTCAGAACAGTGACAGCTTTTCATTCTATTTCATCAACTGCAATATTTTTTAAGGCATTTCTTAAGGGCCTGGCACATGGCTAACCTCATAAAATGAATAAAACCAAACAGTATTCAAATTGGAGAGTACAAACCTACATAAACGCTAAAAAGATTTCAAGTCTGGGAAAAGGGTACAGATTATCTGAGAGGTGACAAAGGAGTAACTATTAACCTAAGCCTTGAAGCAGCTTTACATCAGAACAATCTAGGCAGGGCATGGTGATGCACACCTGTAGTCCCAGCTACTCAGGAGGCCAAGTTGGGAGAATTATTTGAGCCCAGGAGTTCACAGCCTGTGTAGCATAGTGAGACCCCATTATGTTTTAAAAAGAACAATCTAGGCAAGGCACTGAATGCCAACCAGATGTTGACAAATCATTTGAATTTCATTTGAAATAAGGTAATTGCTTGGAAAATAACATGCACCATCTGCCTGATCTGAGTCTTCTCTTTATACAGCACTTGACTAAAGAGTATACTTAAATTAAAAGTTTACTAAGTGTTTATGTGTATGAAGAAAGCTTATCCCTTCCAGAGAATACTATGAAAATTCCTCTGGTAAAGAAAAGAAGCATTCATTCTGTGAAGTGACCCTTGCCTCAGATCTGATGGGTACACATCCCCTTTTCCATGTACTGGATTTGCTTTAAAGCCAGGTACTCACATCTGAGCTGCGTGAAGGAAAAATGTTGAATCCCATTATAAGACTGTTAAATTTGAGCTCTGTTTTATTAAAAAGAAAATGTCTACTTGAAAAGTGTTTGGCTTATGCCTGTAATCCCAGCACTTTGGGAGCCTGAAGCAGGCATATCACCTGAGGTCAGGAGTTCGAGACCAGCCTGGCCAACATGGTGAAGCCCCATCTCTACTAAAAGTACAAAAATTAGCTGGATGTGGTCGTGCCCATCTGTAATCCCAGCTACTTGGGAGGCTGAGACAGGAGAATCACTTGAACCTGGGAGGCAGAGGTTGCAGTGAGCCAAGATTGTGCCACTGTACTCCAGCCTGGTCGAAAGGGACTCCATCTCAAAAAAAAAAAATTTTTCCTAGAACTTAAAGTATAATAATAATAAATAAATAAATAAATAAATAAATTTTTTAAAAAGTGTTAAAGGCACAAATGCAGCTTGAATCAAGTTGTTACCAAAATCCACACTGCTGTGTGCATATTTTTAAACATATGGCAGAGCCACTCCTTCAGTTTTCCAAAGTGACTATCATCCTGCTGATGCAAACTGCTGTAACATGTAATTTGGAATGAGATCAGAAGTTTGAAAATTAGAAAAGAATCTGGGTGGAACACTTGATTTTTGATCCTGCAAAGCAGACGAGTGTACTGGTTTAGCCAGAGCTGGTTGTCCCAATACAATACAATCAACAGGTCTTGTAATCAGCAGTTCCCGGGAGGCTGCAGGCTTGCTGCAATATGTCAGCTGGATTTGTGAAGCCCAGGAAACCTCTTGGCCCTCATTAGACTCATAAAAGTCATCCTGAAGAGACACAGATGTTAACAACAACACTGATAGAAGGCCCAGGTTTGGAGGGAATCACTTTTTTCTTAATTATGCAACTTCCTAACTGGGCACTGGGAAGGCAAGGGACAGGTGGACGGGAAGGATGATGATTTTAGAGAGCTGTATTTCCTTCATTTATGTGAGTGCCCCGACCAAGATATAAAAAGGAGAGACCAGGGAAGAGTGTTTGCATTTGGTGATCTGCACCTACCATAGTGCCTGACACATAGTTCACGCTCAATAACAATTTGTTGAATAAATGAATGATTGAATAATTCAATAGTGTAATGTGAAAAGTCCCCCATGTTATGTTTCTGGGCATGAACTATACTTGAGCTCTCCATAGGACCACCAGATGGAGACTTATTACTGATTGGCTGGGAGACAAAAAGTTATGCAAAAAATTTACTCATTTTATTCATCTTAAATCTGTACAGGGTTCAGACAACTCCTTTCCAAAGTTATTTTGAAATGTTTTCAACCCTTTTCCCACAGTAAATAAATTCTAGGGAAAGAATTCAGGAGCCAAACCCAATAAACAACAACAACAAAATTCTATCCCTCTGTTGAATATACAACACTAAAAACAAATAGTTGTATACGTTGGATGGACTGTTAGTGATTTAACATTAGAGAACTAGAGAAACTATTCAAAGTCCAGTGCCCAAATGACTCCCTGTTATCCCTGTTTCTATATCTATACTTGATAAACAGCTAGGCTCTGGAGGACTTTTAATACAGGAGGGAAAATACAGATGCAGCTTGGAACAGCCAGGCTGATTTCAGTGTTCTGAGAATCTGATGAGTGATTAAGTGATCATCAGGATAACATCATCTCTTCTTTTCTCATCACTCAAAATTTTACTTTTTGTAGAGGGTCAGGTTTCAACTTTTAGTTTTGTCATTAAGTCTGAAAGTCAGGAATCAACAAATTTTGAAGAAAGGACAAGTTAGGAGGAAAAAGGCAGAAGTAAATTCAAGAATCAAAGTGAGTCTGATTCATAGTGAAAGACCCTAAATGGAGCGTGGGAAAGAATATTCAAAAGCAAGTCTTGGGGTGTGTGTGTGTGAGTGAGAGAGAGAGAGAGAGAGAAAGAGAACGAATGAATCTCTGAAGGCCTTGATCCATTCTGGTTCAGATGGAACCTGGAAGGAGGGACACACATCCATTTTAAGCAGGTGACTCAATGACTAAGGCCCATGAGGCCCCTCTGCCTTTGCTCTGAAAGTTTGTTTGCTTTAGCTGTTTAATAACCTGAGGCCTGCACCTGGCATTCATGAACTTTTCTCTTATTGAATCCTCAGGGTCTCTCTTCAGGCGTTGGAAGTTTGTGAGTTCTGCTCCTTGTGTATCCAGAAAGTCACTTGGCAGCTCAGTGGAGAATGGTCTTCTCCATTCCCCACCCCAAGACCAGTGCCACTTACTCTGTCCCTGGGGAGTCCCAGTGTCCAAGGAACTAATCTCTCTAGTTATCTTGTCCTTGTTGCCCTCAAAGATGCACACATGAGTGGTTTCTACTTTGAGCTTTACTGCTTATTACTCCTGTAGTGTTTCTCAGCCTTCAGGGAACCTGCATGAGAATTATTGGGGTATTGTTTATCTTATGACATTTGTTTAAAGGTCCAAAAACTGTTCTGATAATATTCTGTTTCTTGATCTAGGTGCTGGGTACATAGGTATATTCAGTTTGCAAAGGTTCAGTAAGGTATACACTTATGAGTACTTCCGGTTGTATATTATATTCTATAAATTTTTTTTTTTTTTTTTTTTGAAGGAGAGATGGAGTTTCACCATGTTGTCCAGGCTGGTCTTGCGCTCCTGACCTCAAGTGATCCACCTGCCTTGGCCTCCCAAAGTGCTGGAATTACAGGCATGAGCCATTGTGTGGGGCCCCTAGTAAAATGTTTCTTAAAAACCACATGAACTGGCCGGGGTGGTGGCTCATGCCTGTAATCCCAGCACTTTGGAAGGCAGAGGTGGGCGGATCACCTGAGGTCGGGAGTTCGAGACCAGCCTGACCAACATGGAAAAACCCCGTCTCTACTAAAAATACAAAATTAGCCAGGCATGGTGACACATGCCTGAAATCCCAGCTACTTGGGAGGTCGAGGTAGGAGAATTGCTTGAACCCGGGAGCTGGAGGTTGCAGTGAGCTGAGATCGTGCCATTGTACTCCAGCCTGGGCAACAAGAGTTAAACTCTTTCTCGGAAAAAAACCAAAACACCAAAAAACAACAACAAAACAAACAAACAAACAAAAAACCATGAACCAGCTACTGATTCAGAATCTCAGTGGTTTTGGGCCCTCTTACCAAACTCCTCAGGTGATTCAAGTTTAAAGGCCTTTGTGCGGAGCGGAAACATATAAAAGGTAAAGAAATTAGAAATACTAAAGAAACATTATGCAAGTGCTTATTGTGGTGTTTCCTGGCCTATTTCATCTACCCATTCATGAGCACTTATGCTGTGAGTGCATTGTTTTAGAGCCGAGGATCACTACAGTCCAGGTGATGGCCCAGGTTCCTGCCCTACTACCATTGGCCACTGTCTGCAGAGGGACCCCTGAGCTGACCTAGACACCAGCCCTGCCCTGGAGGAATCCACTGCCCCCTGGAGGACATAACTGAGCTAATAGTGTCAATGCAGGCTGGTTAGTGATCTGGGAACCCACAGGGGTGATCTGGGAGCCCTGGAGAGGGACTAGCCCCAACCCTCTTAGGTGGTGACTACAGGTACCACGGACTTCTGGCTTCTGCCTCTGTTCCTACAATGGCGCTCCTGGACTCACCTCTACCCATAAGGCCCCATGCTTCCTTTCCCTGTCCTCTAAGATGGCCCCATCTCTCAACACTCGTGACTACAGGACAGGCAGAGAGGAATAACAGATGTCGGGAGAAACCATGTGTTGTTATCCTTCAGAGCACAGGTTCTAGAGCCAAAGTCCTTTGGTTCCAATCCCAGCTCAGCTGCTTAGTAGCTATGGGAATGATTATTATAGTACCTGCCTAGGAGGATCATCTACTTCAGAGTGTGGTTATCATGGAAATAAAGGAATTAATATCTCAGTAGTGCTTAGAACAATGCCTGTTACATAGTGCTGTATAAGTGTCAGCTGTTATTATAATCTAGGCTACCTTCAGACGTCCATTGATCTCAAGTGGATAAATAACATTCCTGAGAACTTCCAGACAGGGTGACATCCATCTCAGTGGGATCCTGAGGCCACCTACTAGAACAATCCCCTTGGAATAATCATTCCCAGTTTGTAAGTAGAGCAAAGGAGCAAAAAACAAAACAAAACGAACAAAAACTTCATTCAAACAGAGCAAAAGCACAATGATTCAAATGAGAAAGCAGCAGAAAATACTGGTCACAGCCTCTAAGGGCCTTTCCCATAGGCTGCATCACCCTGCTGGGATGGAGGCAGCTTTCTCGCGTGCTTAGCCACACAGCTGTTAATGTTATTCAGGGAAATACTCATAGCAACAAGACATTGGAATCATGTGGTGCTTTGACCATAAAGTATTTAGTGGACTTGTCAGAAGACTATTTTCTTTTTTCCCTCAACACCTGAAAGAAGTTCCTAGAATCATCTTCTATTACTGAGGTGGAAATGGAGGCACATTCAGAGCTGTTAAGTTATTGGCTCCAGGTCACAAAGGTACTGAAGCGCAAAGCCAGGCCTTGCACGATTAGCTTCCAACTCCAAGGAGAATGTGTGCCGTGAGAGAACCAGACAGGTGACCCTGGCAATGCATGAACCCTGGCCTGTAGTGGTTCAGGACGGGGCAGAGCGAGGGACCCAGAGGCAATATGACATCCTGATTCAGCAGTTAGGATATAGGCTTTGGAGCTGGACAAGTCTGGGTTTGGATCCTGGCTCTGTCAGTGTTATGGATTGAATATTTGTGTTCCTCCTACTCTCTGAATGTATATTGAATCCAAAAACCCCAGTGTGGCTGTATTTGGAGATGGTGTTTTTGAGAAAGTAATTAGGGTTAAACTCTTTCTCTCTGCCTGTGCACACTGATCTTGAACTTTCAACCCCCAGAATTGTGGAAAAAATAAATTTCTCCACTTAGTCTATGGTATTTTGTTATAGCAACCCATGCTGACTAATACAATTTGCATTATTTATGTGACTCTGAGCAAATAGCTCTTCTGAACCTCTGTTTCCTCATCTGTCAAAAGAATATGATAGTTATAATACCTGGTAAGATGGTTACAGGGATTAAATGAAACAAGACATTTGAAGAAGATAGCATATAACATATATCTTAAAACTCATTTATTTATTTAACAGATGTTGACTGAGTACCTGTTTTCTTCCAAGCATTGTTCTGGATGCTGGAGATCCAGGAATGACCAAAGGAAAGAAAGTCTCTGTTCTCAAGAAGCTCACAGTCTAGTTGGGAGACCTAGCACTCATAACCAAAGCCTTCAGTGAAAGAGGGGGATGAGCTACTGCCATCTAGGGAGGTAGATATTTGACAACTACAAGGTATTCTTGTAATCTCAAGGGAGGAGCTTCAGTTTTTGAGAGAGGATGGGGGACAAATGGTTTAAAACAGCAATTAGAGGAAAAAGGATACTTACTCCACATCCTAGCCCTTAGAGACACTTAGAATAAGAGAGACCATAGCCTTTAGAAATTTTCGGTGAAGTAGTGGCCTTGGGGGATAACCAAGTTTCAACAAGGCCAGGAGAGGGAGTGGTCAGAGCAATGAGGATGTACTGGAGTTTGTTGATCACAGATCTAGCTCCAGAGGGTTCTAGAAAAGTTTGGGAGGAAAGGGAGGCATAAAGGACTGGATTGAATGATGCACACAGCACCAGCCTTGAACTTCTGTGAGCTCCTGAGATGACTTAATGACTTCTCCCTGGGTAGCTTAATGGGACAGCCCAGAGAGGGCTATGCCATGTCCCTCTTCGAGGTCATCCTGTTATCATTAAGTACACTTTTCATCACATAGCTCATCTCCATGCCTCTGTGCATAACTAAATATTGTTCTATTTTTAAAGTTACTGAAAAGAAAGTAATTTTGTAATTTCTCTCAATAATGCATCCATTCCCTCATTTAACAATTAGTGCCAAGAACAGTGCCTGACACACAGTAGGTGCTCAATAAGTATTTTTTTAATCAAATAAATTCATAGTATCAAGATTTCCTTTTAATCTTTTTGAGTGTACTCATGTTCTAATGCAAGTCCATTGTATGGCTTGACAAAATGGATACTACAATTATTTTCCCATTTTGTGATTTCTGGTATCAGAGATAAGCTGTTCTATGCGATCTTGTACTCAAATGTTGATTCTATTGTTATTTGATGGTGTCGTGTCTGTATCTTAAATCTCCTTAGGTAGATTGTGTCATATCTATACGTGTAGATCTTCTCAGCTAGATTTAATTCCCTGAAGCATAGATATTGGTTTGCTGAATCTCTTCCCATGGAGTGTATCATAATAGAGGCATTGATTCAATGCTTAATAAGTGCACTTTGAATAAATGAACACATTCGGTAACTCCTCAGAGAATACATACTTATTTGAAAGTTCATGTATATATCTAGAGAGTCACTGACATGTCCTATGAACGAACACCTAACACAACACTCAGCCTGCCTAGGTACAAACTGTGGCCATATCTTTTACTAGCTATGTGACCTTGGGCAATATACTTAGTATTTCTATATGTGAGTATCATCATAAAATAATAATTAAGTTATCACAGATTTGTTGTGATAAATTATGTCAAGTGCTTAGAAAAATGCCTAGCACATAAACACTCCAAAAAAGTGACTTTTGTTATTAGACATATAGTATAGATTCATGGAATACTTTAATACTGTAATAAGTAATAATAATTAACCAAGGATTATAAGTATCAATTGGTCTATTCAATAGACTCTACTGTGACTAAACAGTGAGGCACAACCTCTACAAATAAAATTTGATTAAATGGTTCATTTTTTTAGGTAATTAAAGCAGGATCATATCTGGGAACTTAGCATAAAAAAGCAATGCCCTCACTTCATAAAAAGGAGAAGCATGAGAAAATCTAGTAACCTATACTGAGGCACCCAGAAAAAGGGTCAGGGATTACTGAGAAATGAAGGAGTCAACAGTATGAGGTTTAGAGTTTAGGGAAAAATGTAATTACAAAAACAGAAAATGCTGCATTAAGTCAAACTCTGTAGAGAAAAGAATAGTAATCTAAACAAAGAAAAATGCAGTTGCACCAATTATTATTTGCTTTTTCTCACAAGGATCCCAGAGCCCAGTAGTATGGATAATGAAGAAGTAGTGAAAACACTGTTGTAACTTTTGATGGAAAGCAGGCTGGGGAGCACTTCGCAAATGAGAACTTTGCAGAATCAGCAGAGCTAGATCTAAGTTCTCAGGGGTGTTGGAAATGGGTGTTTGCATTAACTTGTGTAAAGTAAAGAAAAATGAAGACAGTTCTAGAGGACAGAATTAGGAAACTGATTTATATTCAAGGAGGAATGTAGACCCTGTCTTATCTGGTAATAAACTTAATGAAACGAGTATGAAGGTAACAAGTAACCCTAGAGACTTAAACAACATAATAAGCAAAACGCAATAAGGTTTTTTTTTTTTTTTTTCCAAAGAAAATGTATCGAACCAGAGAAAATGCTTATAAATTAGTAGGTCCCTGATGCATTTAATATACTCATTTTGTAATATTAGATATAAAATCTTTAAGCTATTTCTAGGAACATTTTAATTTCAGAGTAACTTTCTCTGGTTTTCTGGGTGATGAAATTAAAAGTGATTTTAAATGTATTTTTTAACACTTGATGTATTATTTTTGAAATAAAAAAGTTTACTTATGAAAAGTCACACTGACAATAAAAAAAAACTGATTGAAAAATGGGCAAAGGACAGGCATAGACATTTCTCCAAGGAAGTTATACAAATGGTTAATAATCAGTAGAGCTGTAAATCAAAACCGCAATGAGATACTGCTTCACACTCACTAGGAGAGCTATCATCAGAAAGATAGAACATAATGTGTTGGCAAGGATGAGGAGAAATTAGAACCCTGTGCCCTGTGTACTGCTGATGGGAATTAAAATGTTGCAGCCACTGTGGAAAACAGAATGGCAGTTCCTTTAATAATTAAATATAGATGCGGTGAGCCGAGATGGTGCCACTGCACTCCACCCAAGGCAACAGAGCAAGATGCTGTCTCAGAAAAAAAAAAAAAAAAAATTAAACATAGACTTACCATGTGATCCAGCAATTCTACTGCTGGGAAGGTATATCCTAAAGAATTGAAAGTAGGAACTTGATATGTATACACCAGTGTTTATGGTAGCATTGTTCCCAATAGCCAAAATGTGAAAGCACCTCATGTCCATTGATTGATGAATAATCAGTATGTGCTATATATACAATGAAATATTATTCAGCCTTAAAAAGGAATGAAATTCTGACACAGCGTGGATGAATCTTGAAGACATTATGCCAAGTGAAATAAGCCAGTCACAAAAGGACAAATATTGTATGATTCCACTTACATGAGATACCTGAAAGTAGTCAAATTCATAGAGAAAGACAGTAGAATGGTGGTTGCCAGAGGCTGGAAGGAGGGGAAATGGGGAGTTTCCATCTGGGTAAGATGAAGGAGTGTGGAGTGTGGGGTTTCCAACTGGGAAAGATGAAAAAGTTCCAGAGAAGTATAATGGTGATGGTTGTGCAACAAGGTGAATGTACCTAATACCACTGAACTACACTTGAAAATGGTTAAAATGGTAAATACTGAGGATATTTTACAACATTTTAAAAAGTCATGTTGACTTAAAATTGACCAAAAGTTCCTAAACAAAGGGGAATTTGATCTGGTTTATCTGTGGGTGGAGGGGCCTAGAGGCTTTAGAAGCTGATGTCGGAACCTGTTTCATTCCCTATATCTAGGCGTGTTATCTGGGAGAAGTCAGCGTGACACAAAAGCAATTTGCAGTTGACCCAGAACTGGGAGGTGTGGCACATATAATCAAGACAGAGAAACGAGAGAGAGAAACGAGAGAGAGAGAGAACACAAGCCTGAAGCTGCGTAACATTTAATTCATCAACATTGATTGGAACTAGCTGTGATATAGTGGAAAAAACACTGTTTACGTAGTAAGAAATCTTGAGCTCAAATCCTAATGGTGTCTCTCTGGGACTGTGTGAACTTTAAAATTAGGATAATAAAACCTTCCTTAAAAGGTTGCCATGAGTGTGAGCTACTCTCTAAAGGGCTATAAAATGTTCATTGTAATGATGACAAAGGTGATATTTACGAGAAACACCACAATATAGTGGAAATAACAACAAATTTACAATCAAGCAGACCTGAATCCACCAGGAATCATATCACAGATTTTCCTCTTAGAGGCTGTTGAACATTGGATAAGTTTTTCTCCTCTGAGATATCTATAAAAAAGTGCCTCTCTACCCCACAGGGTTCTTAATAAGAGTAAAATAAAATGATTTATGTGCACAGGGCCTGAAACAGAAAACTCTGAGTATTAATTGTCCTTTCCCCTCCCAACCAGCAGAGAATACAGTCTTATAAATATACAGTCTGTAAAATATAGATGTGTCCTTCTGTGGAGTTGGGAAGACAACAGGTAGTAAGTGGCTCGAACAGAATACAGATTTGGAAGGAGGAAAGCATATAATTTTGTTCTCTGGAAGTTCAAGGCTGACTGATGCTCATAGAAGGGTCATGACAAACAACATAAAAGAGGTGGATTTGAACAAGGCTTTGAAGATAGTTGTTTGAGGCAAGGAATTTTCCCACAACTAGAAGAAGAAGGCGGATGAACTGGGGAACCTTAGGCCAGCGTGGCGGGCAAATCATAGTCAATATTGCTTAGCAATGGATTCATTTTCTATTGCTGCCATCACAAATTATCACAAATTAACAGCTAAAATAAATTACCTCAGTTTCTGTAGGACAGAAGCCTAACATGGGTCTCTCCAGGCTAAAATTAAAGTGTTAGCAGGGCTGCATTTCTTACTGGAGGCTCGGAGGAAGAACCTACTTCCAAGCTTGTTGGCTGAACCTGTTCGTTAGAGTTGTAGGACTAAGGTCCCTGCTTCCATTCTGGCTGTCAGCTGGGGACCACTCTTACCTCTTAGAGGTCTATCTGCAGTCCACATCCATGGCCCACTCCATTCTTCAGACCACAACACTGAGTCTTTCTCCCATAATTTGAATCTTTCTAACTTCTCCTTCTGCATCCTTCTGCCTCTAATAAGAGAACGTTTTCTGCTTTTAAGGATTCATGTGATTAGATTTGGCCCAATCAGATAATCCAGGAAAATCTCCCTGTTTGAGGATTCTTAAGCTTAATTACATCTGAATTTTTTTTTCTTTCTCAGGTTCCAGGGATTAAGGCATGGACCTCTTTGAGGGGCCATTCTGCTCTCCAAAAGCAATTACTATGGTCCAGGCACTTCGCTAAATGCTTTCCATGCATTATATCATTTAAATCTCTTAATGATGCTATGCAATTTAATTCTGTCAGTCACTCCATGACAGAAGAAACTTAGACTCTGAGATATTAATTGGCCTTTCCAAAGTCACATAGTTAGGAAGTATATCCATCACAATCTGAGCTAAGGTCATCTGAGTCCAGAGCACATGTCCTTGTAGGGGCTAAAGAATGAAATGCGCATAGCTTCTAGAAGGAAAGGACGTCAGACTGTAGGACCCTGAATGCCAGATTGAGATGTGTGAATGCCAGATTTTTATGTGAAGCAATGCTCCATGTAATTATGTGGAGAGAAAAACATCTCAACTATAGGTACTCTGTGGAGATTGAATGGTATTTGGAAAGCACGGGTTAGAGATTTTCATGGGTCACAGGAGGCAGATTAAAATATTAATAAGACATTGAATTGGTCTCAAGAAATTATATTCTTGGAAGGGATCCAGAGAGGTCTGTCAAGGTGCAGTGTGGAACTATGACCACAGAATACCTAGAAATACAGTTTCCAGGCTGGATTCTAGGAGGGTCTCAAGAGGATATGAAGAAGCCTGTGGTTCAATCTTATTCCATTTAACGTCTCTGCTAGTGATCTTGGAACTTGAAATATTCATCCTTTTTAATGAATTTCACTGAAGATAACATAACAGCTGAAGTTACAGTCACCAGAGAAGACAGAAGAAATGTTGACAGGAAATATTTCTCATTAAACCTCGGGGAAAAAAAGCAAGGAATTCAAAACATTGATAGTCACCAAGATAAGGAGATCTAAACGGAGCCACCATAATTAAAGAGCCCTACAAGAGACAGAAAGGGCAGGAGCAAATCATACCCAAAGCCAAATGTAGCTGGCCTGAGCACTGTTTCCCAAATGTGCAAATTTCCAGATGTCACAAACTTCTGCACTTTGGGGCACAGCTGGAGGGAGGCCTCTGGTAGTGCGCTGTGCAGGCTTCTCGGGCACTGGAGAGCTAGGAATAGTTTTGGGAGAAGCTGAGGTAGAGCTGCCCAGGACTGGGTTAGGAGAACAGGGTTAAATAATGAAATGCACATCATGGAGAGCAGCTGTACCTTCTCTCAACTTGCCTGCCCTCCCTCCCTACTCAGCTAAGTCATGCTGGGCCAGTCCACAGGGCAGTGTAAGAGGACCTTGTGTTTCTCCCTAAAGAATCTTGCAGGGACCACCTACATTTTCCTGATGTCATTTCGTGAATCAGTTTGGTGGGTAATTACTGGGTCATTTGACTTTCTCCTCCAAACCATAAGTTCCGCAAGGCCACTTGAGGAAAACACAGGTCAGGAGACTGTCCGATAGAAATGGCTCTTAATCTTCCTGGAGATCCTAGATACCTAGATGTGATCACACAATATTTGCACATAACTCCAGGGGATTCATGAAGCCCTGGGGTCACTTTGAAACCCTCAGGGCATCTCCTAACCTATATCCTCCAGATTAAGAAACTCTGGTTATAGCAATGGCAAATGTTTGGCTCTCTTGCTACGATTTTTAGCATTTTCCTTCCCCACCCACCATGTGTCAGTACATTGGGAAACATTGTTAATTATTGATCACACATTCTCCTGCCAAGCTTTGTTGCTATTTAAAAAACTGTTCACAACTACTGGGACTCCTCCCAGTAGTCCTACCAGTTCTTCAGAATTGGTGCCCAAATTCAACCCTGGAAGTAGGAATAGGAGCTGGGAGAAAGACTTATTGAAGCCCAAGAGGATTTTATAGATAGAAGGAATGTGAATAGGTTGAACAGAATGAGGATGATAAAAGAATTGCTGGAATAGGCAATGAGGAAACGTTTGGTGCCCTAGCAGAGGGCAGTTTAAGCACAGCTGTGGGGCTGCAGCCAGATTGCAGTAGGCTGAATTGATGAGTTTCTTTGGATGTATTCTAAAGAATACATTAGAATGTATTCTAAATATATTTCTTTGAATGTGTTCTAAATTATCAGTAATATGCATAGGGATATATGTACGAGGATGTTTACTATGGTATTATTAAAATAGTACAAGTTGTAAACAGTCCAAAGACTCAACATTAGGGAATGTGGTTAATTTTATTTTAATGCATCCATATTATGGAATAATATTTTATTAGTGAAGACTCTTTATTTTAAGTAACAGAAACATGAATCAAATTAGTTCAAGCAAAGGAAGAAAAAGAATTTATTGGCTAATGCTTGTGGGGGGGCGCCTGTAGTCCCAGCTACTTGGGAGGCTGAGGCAGGAGAATGGCATGAACCCTGGAGGCAGAGCTTGCAGTGAGCTGAGATCGCGCCCTTGCACTTCAGCCCGGGCAACAGAGCGAGACTCCATCTCAGGAAAAAAAAAAAAAAGAATGTATTGGCTTGTGCAATTGAAGAGTCTAGAACTTGTCTGGCTTTAGGCAGGCTGGAATAAATGTTCAGATGCTATCCTCTGATCTCTCTCTCTCTCACTCTCTCAATTCTCTCCTCTGGGATGGCTCCCTTTTTAGACAGGATTTCTCTAGATGTAAGAAAGATAGCCCCCAGTGGTTCCAGCATTTCTAGAGCTCACAGTATTTATTAGTAGTTTGCACAGTATCAACAACTAGAGCTTCCTTGGCTTGGCATCCAGACCAGGCCCCTCCCACGAAGAGTCAGATTGGCCCTGCTGGGGTCACTTGCCCATTGTTCAACCAGTAACTGTGCCCCAAGGAGTGGGGTACTGTGACTAGTCAACCTGATCACATGTGCCTTTCTTCCATGACAAACCTTCTGGAATCACATGCTGTGGGAAAAAGGTATCTTCCAAGAAGAAGAAAGATTGAGTTCACACACACAAAAATGTCCATAATAGCTACAAACTTATTTTTTTAAAGAGAGTTTAGATCTATATTTATCAGCATGGAGGCTTTGGGAGTGGGGAGGGAATGAGGTCCCATTACACTTGACTGTTCCCTGTGCCTGGAATCCTCCAACTACCACTCTGCCCCCTTCCACTTCCCTAGGCTACTGACGACTTGTGATAGGCAGAATAATGCCACCCTCCCCCAGAGATGTCTTTGTCCTAATTCCTGCTGGAACATGTGAATATGTTACTTTACATGGCAAAACGGACTTTGCAAATGAGTTTAAGAATCTTGAGATGGGAGATTATTATCTGGGTGACCCCAAAGCAAAGATGTTGAGTAGACTGAATCAAAGAAAAGCAAGTTACAGCATACAATGTAGAATGTGATTTTATCTTTATTTTAAAATCAGTTTAACCTATTTTTGTACATAAATGAATGGAAAACCTTTAGAAGATATATTTCAAGATGATAACAAAGTTATTCCTGAGGGGTTATGGCAGATTTTTTTCTTTTGCTAATATGCAGCTTCTAACTTTTCTATACCATGAATATAGATTACTTACATAATTTAAAACTATAAAGTCCAAGAGGTGAAGAAAAGAAAGTAGCCATAAAGGGAAAGTTGGGATGGTGTTTTCGGAAGAAAATACTGAAAAAAAAAGTTGCTGATTCATTTCTGTATTTATTTGCATGGGGAGCCCTGGAACCTGTTTATAAACTGAGGTGATGGGCTGGTGAAGCTAAAGGAGAAGATTCAAGAACAAGGGGGAAGAGACAGGGAGTATGATCTTTAGGACTAGGGTTAGGGATGGGGGAGAGTATCTCATAAAGCCTGGGAGATAGGCCTCCCTGAGAGGGCAGGGAGGAGACAGGAAAGGATGGGAAGAAATGAGGAGGTTTTAACGGGAGAGAAGGACGTCAACCCCAATCTGCTAAGCAAGGAAAGGGAGGTGGGTAAGGAGGCTGGAGTGGGTTGGGCGTTTAACAAAAGGAAAACAGTTAGAAAATGTGCCATGGGGAATGTGATGGGAAGTCACTCAGGATCAATAAAAACTTCTGCGTGTCACTGAGGGCCCAGCTGAGATTAGATAACAGAGATTTGTAGTCATGCTAATCATAGCAGCTGCATGACCTTTTCCGGTGACACTGAGCAGCTTGGGGAGGGAGAACGAAGCCAGCAGAGAGAAACGGAGAGTGCCTGGCTGCTTAATGGCTTTGGATTCTGGGTCAGGGGCTCCCACTGAACCTCAGTGGTTCCAGCTGGGCCTCCTGATTCTGCCTGCTCCATGCACATTGATTAGCCCTTAATCAACGACAGAAATTATTCCTGTTCAAGGTGAATCTTGAAGGCACATATTTGGGGCCTAACTTCAAAGGAACGAGTCCTGGAGGGTGTAGTGATGGTTCTGCAGGCCAATCACACATTGGAATTTGAAGATGGATCTAAAGAAAAGATTTTATTAATAGTTTTCACATTGTTCTCTAGCTGAGATTTGGAAAGAAGTCATTCTGCAAAATAGGAAAAAATTGCAAAGTAAGGGGCCATTTTATACTTCCGGAGGCAGAAATAACTCCCAACTCAGTCTCTGCTTTTAGGGACTGACCTTGTTGCCACAGTGACAACTGACTTACTGGAAATTAAGAAAGACTAAACTGATAGTTAATGCCACACTGCAACCTGAGGTAATGTGGCTCAAAATAGAAAAAAAAAAAAAAAAAGATTCTATTATTGGGATTGGTTGAGTGGCTAGTTGTACTTCAATCTGTTTCTTATCTTTTCTCTGATTTCTGAATAAATGTTTAGTCAGTGTTCTAATAAGGCAGTATGCTGAACCCCGCTCCCTTTTTTGCTTATGGCACTGTGGTTAAGAGGTTAAGAGTGCCAGCTCTGCTGCTACACAAACTGGGTTTGATCCCAGCTATCCCTGTCTAAAAGTGTGACCTTGGCAAGTCACATCACTCTCCAAGCCTCAGTTTTCTCACCTATAAAATGCAGATAATATCAGTCTCTATTCCTAAGGGTCCTTGCGGGAGTTAAATGAAGTAACGTACATATAGCACTTAGCACAATGCCCAGTGTCTTAGTCCATTTTCTATTGCTTATAATAGAATACCTCAAACTGGGTAATTCTTAAAGGAAAATAATCCATTTCTTATAGTTATGGGGGCAGAGAAGTCCAAGGTCAAGGGGCCACATCTGGTGAGGGCCTTCTTGCTGGTGGGGACTCTGCAGAATCCCAAAGTGTTATAGGGCATCACATGGCAAAGGGGCTGAGCATGCTAGCCCAGGTCTCTCTCAAAGCCCTGGTCCTATGCTTATGATAACCCATTAATTTATTAACTCATTAATATATGACTATTAGCTTCAGACTTCCCTATAACTTGTTCTCAGGTTTTTAATGATCTTCCACCTGCTAAGTTGCTCCATTGGTCCATGAGCCACAATCAGACATGGCTCCAGAAGATAAGGAAGCCCCATAGCCACTCTTTTTTGTTTGTTTGACTTTTATTGTTGCTGTTGTTTTCACAATATTACCAGTTACTAAGCTCTGTGGGTTTCTGGGATGACAAACAGATGTCATTCAGACAGACAAGAATCATCTACATGCATCTCATTAGCATCAGTGTTATAAGAAGGAAAAAGCATGGTCTCTCCTCTGTTCGAGGGGAGGAGGCCACATGATTCCAGCTGAACCCAGTGAATATCTCCCAAGTCCAAAGTCAAAACCAGGTTGCAGCCTCAGTCTCTCTACAGTGCGAGGGAACCACACTCTTCTAGGTAAAGTCTGAGTAAGAATGTGGCTTCTAGTATGGGAGGTCGTTAGGAGGAGACAGAATTTAATAATTATTTATTCATTTATTCACTCATTTATTTATTTATTTATTTACTTTTCAACACTTACTGATTATCTACTATGTGCCAGGAACTGAGGCCACAGAGATAAATCTAATACCTTTGGAGGCTAAGAACATTGTAAAAGTTCTATAGGGCCTATGGCCATACCACCCTGAACATGCCCCATCTCATCTGTAGTAGTTCTAAAGGCTGCTGCCATTTATTGAGTACCAGCTATGTTCCAGACATATACTAGGAAGTCCAGACATATACTAGGAAGTCAACATTTTATTTCAGTGTTCCTTACATCTAGACCTTTGTACATGTGGTTTCCTCTCCTCGTTCTTGATCAAATACTACTGCTTCAGAATTAAACTGAGGTGCCATTTTTTAAAAATATTTCTTTGCCTACCCCCTCACCCAAGACCAAGTCCAAGTTAGCCATCCCTCTAAAGTGTCTGCCCAGCATTTCAGATGCCCCCAGTGGCACTTATCACAGTATATAAATAAATTGTCTGTTTATCTATATCTCCCTCTAGATTGGAAGATCAATGAGAATGAATATATCATTTGCCTGGTTCACCACTGTATTCCACCATGCTGCCTGGAACATAGAAGTCACTCAATAAATACATTCAGAATAAATTCATGTTAATCCTCATGAATAAAGGAAGTTTGTTGTCAAATAATTTGTCCAAACATACAGAAAATGATACAGGTAGAGATGGAAACCACACAAATTCATAGCATTAATTCTAGCTAGGTACTATTGTTGGCTAAAGGTTCTGAGCTTGTGGTTGGCTGTCTTTTAATATTGGGGGGTCCTAGGAGGAGAAAGAGAGGAGTTAAAGATGTATTGACCCCAAATTGAGACTTTTCCCCTAAAGAATCAGAACAGTTAAAAGAGAACTGAAGAGGGAATAGCTTTTTAAAAATTATTGGTATCAGTATTACTTAATGTTATGTCTTTATGCCACTTAAAATCATCTCACATGCTACCAGCTGTATGCCTCCCATGCTGTTTTAATACAGTAGATTTTACTCCATGCTCTGGGAGTACTAGGTTCTTCTGGCGTAGGAGTGAGTAGGTCAAGATGTGGATGTAGCTAAGCAGGTGGGGCTCTGGGGCTGCACCCCTAAGTTACAGTAGCTCTGCTCTTACCTAGTTCTATGAAATATTTCATTTTGTAAAGGTTTACACTGAGGATAAAGAAAAATCTGGGGCCGGGCGCGGTGGCTCACGCCTGTAATCCCAGTACTTTGGGAGGCCGAGGCGGGCAGATCACAAGGTCAGGAGATTGAGACCACAGTGAAACCCCGCCTCTACTAAAAATACAAAAAATTAGCCGGGCGCAGTGGCGGGCGCCTGTGGTCCCAGCTACTTGGGAGGCTGAGGCGGGAGAATGGCGTGAACCCGGGAGGCGGAGCTTGCAGTGAGCCGCAATCGCGCCACTGCACTCCAGCCTGGGGGACAGAGCGAGACTCCATCTAAAAAATAAAAATAAAAAATAAAAATAAATAAAAAAATAAAAATCTGGGAAGCCCCTGGCCTACTAATTAAAAGCGACTACTGGGACCAGATACTCCATATGCTTTCAACTTTTCTCTCCAAAGTACCATTGTTGATGGATGAAGCAATTGACACTGAGAGATTAAGAAACTTGTCCAAAGTTGTCAAGCTAGTAAGTGGCAGAATTGCCGTTCCAACTCTGTCTGTCTGTGCCTTTTCTGTTTTAACATCAATCTTTGGAATCGTTTTAATTCAACAAACATTCATTGAGATTCTACTACTTTTTAAGCACTTAGTGGGTTCTGGGGTTGTAAACTCACAAAATCTATTAGGAGAGCCAAGCATGTCAATAAATATTTACACAAAATGATCTGGAATGCTATGCTCTGAAGAGACAGAGGAGAGTAGTTTGTTTTCCTTGGTGGGGTTAGAGCGTTGTCATTTAGGTGTCTTGCAAATGGTAATGCTGTAGCATGCAGTGGCATGGCAGTGTGTGGGAGAAATGACAATGGAGAGGTGGGAGGCCAGATTTGGAAGGGCTTTGTGTGTCATCCATACAAAGACTCAGAGCCCTATAGCAGGAGGTAGCATCATTTAAATGATTTATACTTTCTTATTTCCTTTTACTCTCCCTTAATACTTAGTTGTTTTGAAAATTTCAGCCTTAGCTATTGAATCTGTGAGAGGAACTGTTGCCATTTTCAGAGGAAAATGGAAAAAAATGTTTGAAGCAAGGAAGTTTGGAGCAGCAGCACCTCTCCTGCCAAGGACTATGGACTTAGACAATGGGTAGCCAGTGAAGGATTGAAATGCCAATTTATCATGTTGTAGTTCTGGTCAGCTAGAGCCTCCTAGACCCACAAGATGCAGCCAAACACGAGCCTCACATCTCCATTTCACAGCTTGGGGAAACCATGCCCCCACGTCCAACACCTGTTTCCTGAGGAATTAAACTCTCATAGCCCATTTGCCTCCAGACTTTGTTTCCCTCTGGTGCCACCTTTGTGTTGCACCAAGGATGACCCAACCTGACATGAAAGTCAATGGCCAAGATAATTCACTTGCACAAAAGTACAAAAGAGCATTGTAGACTTTATTAAAGATTTTGTAGAGGAGTTAAAGGAAGAATTTATAACAGTCATGCCAAAGTCCATTTTGAGATATTCCTGCTGTCTTCAAATTCCTCCTTTATGTAGTACCCAACCCTAGTCATCTTTTCTTATTTCCTGAATCATCTGTTGGAACTTCAAATTCTTCTCTTTATTACTGAAAAATGCATCCATTGCCCAGGTCCAGGAACAGACCTGGACAGAGGGTAAGGGATTAAGATAAACTTCAAGCTCCAGGGATTCATAAAAGCATTTTCACCCTACCTCTCACAGCCTTCAGGCCAAATATAACGCTCTTCATAAACATTATATTTCAATTTACAATTTTCCCCATCCAGTTTTAAAAGAATTAAGACAATGATAGACTCTGACCTGAAAGGATAAACTCATATCAATGTTTACAGTGGAAAATCTACCTTGAAGACTGAAATCTTCCTTGCCAATTCCTGAAGAAGAAATGTGCCTCCGGACCAACCTTAGGTAGGAAGAAGGGATGACTGATTTTTGGTTTTGTCAATGGAAAGAGTCAAGATGTCTAAGAAAAGGTCCTGGGGATGGGGGTGGCAACAGGATGGGAATTTTGAAGTGAAGGTTTAAGCAAACGCTCTGGAGGTGATCTGGCCCTTTGGATAGTTAGCTTACAGACACTCATGGATCCCACATGAAATGAGAAGGGGTGAAATCCCAGGGGAATAATTCAGTTTAGGTGGAATAAGACCCCCGTGCTTGAAAGTTCAGGTGGATCGGAGCCATGTGCTTGAAAGTTGCATCATTTAAATGATTTGTACTCCCCCTCCATTTTGCTTCCCCTTAATATGTAATTGGTTCTTGAAAATTCCAGTCTTATCTCAGCTGAGGAATCTGTGGAGGTGACATGTTGCCATTTTAAGAGGAAATGGAAAGATGTTTGAAGACAGATAGATGCTGAGGAGCAGCACTTCTGCTGCCAGGCATAGTGGGGGAATGCTGCAGAGCAGAAACACTGAGCAACTGAGAAAACCCAAAGAGGAAAATGATATACAGAACCCAGAGGAACAGAAAAAGTGTTTCTAGGTGTAATTCACATTCTCTACCTGGAGATTCTCCTTCCAGGCCAAATTTTGGAGGGTCTGAGTTTTATTTTATTGGGAGAAAGTAACAGTAAATTTCTTTATCAAGACAACCATTTCTTCATAGTTGCTGTAAGCTGAGACAGGCTATATCCTTCTCCCGACCTTTAATAATGTTAGTGAGGTACCTGAAACTTGTGTGCCTGGTGCCCATTCCCACCCTCTGCCATGTACCACCTCCTTCAAAGTCTGCCTGAGTGTGGGGATGTGATAGGGATACTGAGATGCATCCTCCAGCTCAGAGGTTTAAAAATAGTTTTTGTAGCATTGGAAGCTTTTTGCAGATAAAATGTTACCTGAAAACCCAAAATATAAAACAGATAGACTACTCTGGTTGACTTGGGACTGGGGATCAGGAGCCTATCCATCCTGTTTGGCCTCCCTTTTGCTTATGTGGAGACACTAAGGTTTCTCTTGGGAACTCTAGAGACTGAAGGAGCTCAGTTTGAAGGCCAGTACTCTAGAGAGTCATCTTCAAAACCCTCCCTCATGAGTTTGGAGACAGTTATGGATACACTTTTTGAAATATCCTTTGGTGGAAAGACCAGAGGCCACTGGGAAAGGAGATTAGGGGTCTGAATTGTGGGGACTTTGGTCACATAGATTCTGTGTCTAAGTGACCTGAAGGGTTTTGGAAGAGGACTTTGTATCTCACTGGTCTGTAATCTGGTGAGGTCCCTTGTTGTGTCTCCATGTCCTTGGATGAGGCTGAGTGGAATGGCTCTCTCCATCAGATCACTATGGAGAAAGCGGAATCCATTACGTATCTTTCTGGCCTTCTTTTGGTTCTTTCTCCCTTGTCGGGCTTTCTGTAGACATTTTCTAAGTTGGAGGAGGCTGAGTTACCTTCTCCCATGATCTAAACCTCTTTTGAATACCCCGGTCATCTGGCATGTCTTTTCCTTCAAGTGGGACTTGGTGTGGGCTGTTGGAGAAGAGGGGGAGGAAGGGATGGAAGTGTCCTTCGTGCCTCTGTGGGTCCTGAATCCCATGGGCCTTGCTCTGGTCCTAGATCAGATACATGAGATCCATGGGAGTCTGACATGATGAGGCCAGCCCACTGGAGTTTTCTTAGTCCCAGGAGTAGTCCTTGGCACTGAGTCCAGGAACACAGCCTGAAGAGCTGGTGCAGAGCTCAGAACTCCACTGGCAGGAATGTTGGTTTTAACCTTGACCAGTAGCCAGCTGTGGCCCTGTGTCCCTCCTCCTCACCTGCCCCCACTCCCTCACACACACACACACACATAAAAAAAATTGGGGCTGGGAATTTCCTTGCTGATGATCCCTTGAGATGCTAGGCAAGTACCCAAAAGTATTTCATGAAAGAAGGAAACCGATAGGTTGGAAGACACAGTAAGAAACAGGAAGGCTTCACTCTGAAGCAGTGTGGTCTCATATACAGAAAATAGTCACAAGTAACAAAAATTTTCCCAAATTCTTGCTTATTTTCATATTCCATGAGAAAGATTGCACTAATAAAGCCCTATGTTACTTTTCTGCTTCCCAGTTAGAAAAATTGATGTGACATCTCAAATTGTCATAAAGGTGAAGGTCAAGGTCAGGTGACTTGACCTCTCACCAGAGTCAGAACCCACACTAGCTGTGGCCACCAGGACTCTACCAACACAGGCTCATATTAGGTCACTAGAGCCTCAAGCCCAGACAATTCTGTTCTCACTCTGCATACTAATTACTGTATCTCTTACATCCCCAGCCTTGATCACTATGGTGTAAAGATTTGGGGTTGTATTGTGTTTTGCTTTTGCATCCAGTTGAAGGGTAGCGACTTAACATGTATAATGGGTTCAAATAATCTACAAATATCTTTCTTTTCTGTAACTGTATGTAATTTCTGTTTTGAGCTATCATCCTATCTGGTAGTCAGTCAAAACAGAGCTAAAACAGAGCATGTCCATTTGGTCATGCCTGCTTTTCCCTGGAGGTGCTTCTAAGTGCTAAGTGAGAGTGGATAGTGCATTTGATCTGTGAGTTTATGTGCCTGAGCTGGAATCTGCTGAGATGTCCAGTGGTTCTTTGGGCCCTCAATTGCCTGCCCACTCAGGTATCTAAATTATTCTCCGTTCATATCTGAAATCTCCTTTAGAGCCTGTGGGTTTCATGCCTACATCTCTGCCGGTTTTGATCTCTCAGGAATGATTCTGCGAGTTCAGTGGAGCATAGAGATACGGGAAACTCGGAGGCTCTCTAAAGCCCTATCTGCCTACACATAGCAGGCCATCCTTTCTTCTCATAGGTCTCTTTAGCTTCCTGGGCACAAGGAACATCATTCTTTCTCATGCATGGTCTGCAGTGATGGTGAGTCCTTCCAGATTTATATCAAGTTGTCCAGCTTTTGTCTGCAGGCCTTCTTCAAATCCTAGGAAAAAAAGACCAACTGCATGGCAACCTAAGGTCCCAATATGGACATAGAGAGAGGTTTTAGTCCTCAGGAATGCCACTGGGGCATTTTGGGTGATAAACCAAAAATGTTAGTTGGAAAGTTGTAGCCAGATATGGAAGGAATCTGGAAGAATTGAAAATTTGGGCAAGGTAACAGGATCCAGTCCAACTTGCAAGTAGGTACCAACCTGGGTTTTCCACAGGGAGGTAGGAAGTCAGTTAATCTCTACCAGACAAGACAAAGTTTGCATATCCATCACCTACAATTTACAGAGAGGTATAAAATAGCTCAAAGACCATGACAATCTCATAAATAAACTGATCAAACCTTAGCCAGCTTTGGCCATGATACATAAAATCCCCTTTTCACAACCCTTCCATAGCGTTCTATGCTCATTACATATACTTTATAGCATAACTTTTCAAAGTGGCAAAAAATAAAGCACATTTGTTAACAATTCAAACATATATAGCTTCTCTTCAGTGTCTAAAAATAAGAGGCAAATGTATGTAAACTTAAATTATACTTAGTGACATTCTTTCAGTATTCTATCTTTTTATAAATGATCTATGTATCTATTAAACATCCATTCATTAATTTAGTGTTAGTCCAAGGTTTTAAGTTACATAAACATCTTGGAAATTATCTTCTAGCTAAACACTAAAAATCATAATTACTATTGAAATAAAGTTTGTCAGAATAATGATTCGATGTGGTTAAATACAAATGTATCTTTTTCATAATTCTTAAATATTTAGTAGAAGTAATGCTAGCTTATTTTATCAGTAAACCTAGATAAATTTAAGACAACCTTAAGTAGAATAAAAATATATACTTATACTTAATTCTAACTCAGAGAAAACAAAGCTGTTTTTATTAAACCAAAATTATTCAACTAGTTTTGTTTGCCAAAGATTTACCGACATCATATAAACGTAATTTTAAAAAGGTTTTGAGTTAGTTTCTATAAGAATATCTATTTTTTCACATTGAAAATATTCGAGGCTCATTTTCCTTTATTTCAGAGCATTTTAGGAATGTTCAATTTATATATGAGCTTACTCATCTCAAATTCAATCAGAGTACACTCAGCTCCATTAAGGAATTTTAGAATTTAATTTGGGTAATACTGCCAGAGGTAGGAAAATACTACATACTCGCATAATGAGAGGTTTTTGAGGCCTGTCTGAATTACAGACATATAAACATGCAGACAGAGAAAGAGACACTTAGAGCTTTGTTTCTAATTTTCAGCTTCATTTTCAGTCATGGGTTAAGCTTTGCTCCATATCGCACTTTGAGGCCCCACCCATTTCTCTAAGCTCATTCTAAATGCAGCTCTCCTTTAAAGCTTCGTCTCAACCCCTAGTAGGACATAGTTGCTTCCATAATCCTTGCACCTTTCTGATCACTTCATCAGTTAACCAGAAATTATAGTTATCTGTATATATTCCTTATCTTTTCTTCAAATCCAAACTTAGGGCCGGGCGCGGTGGCTCACGCCTGTAATCCCAGTACTTTGGGAGGCCGAGGCGGGCAGATGACGAGGTCAGGAGATCAAGACCATCCTGGCTAACACGGTGAAACCCTGTCTCTACTAAAAATACAAAAAAATTAGCCAGGCGTGGTGGTGGGTGCCTGTAGTCCCAGCTACTCGGGAGGCTGAGGCAGGAGAATGGTAAGAACCCGGAAAGTGGAGCTTGCAGTGAGCCGAGATCGCGCCACTGCACTCCAACCTGGGCGACAGAGTGAGACTCCATCTCAAAACAAACAAACAAACAAACAAACAAACAAAAAATTCAAACTTAGTTATGGCAGAGACTATGTTATCTTTTCTTCGACAGACATTTATTCTGTACCTACTATGTTCCAGGCACTTACTAGAAACTTTCTAAAGAGTGAGGGACCAAAAAGCAGGACCCCTGTCTTGATGGAGCAAACAGTTTGGAATTCAATATACGTTTTTCATTTCCCACAGGATTAGCAGTGGTTTGTTGAATGAATGAATTAATTAATGAAAATCCTCAGGCTTAGATTCACCAAGATACTGAAAGGGAAGTAGCATTTCCTTGAGGGCTTACTATATACCATGCCTTGGACACTTTGTGCAAATTATGTAATTTAATCCTCCTCATATTCATACTCTGTGTTTTATATGCTTACTTCTAATCTTGACAGCAGCCCTGCAAAGGAAAAAAAGACTGTCCCATTTTACAGAGGAAACAACTGAGAGGCTCAATGAGGATATCTGCTTGCCCTAAGTCATGATGCTATAGGTGTCAACATAGGGATTTGAATCCATGTCTTCCTGACTCCAAAGCCTTGAGACACACTGCTGAGTATGGTTTAATTGCCTTGGAGAAAGCTTAGGTCATATATTCCAGAGAGCAAGTCACAGGTAAGTCTTGACCTAGGGAGTCTGTGCACCTCAGGCACTTAACAGCAGATTGGCCCACACCAGCGACCTGAGGTCCCCTCTAGCCCTCAGTTCCATGAGTCCAGATTGGAGACAAGACCAGGAAGTGGTGGCATGCTGTATGTAGATGGGGTTGGGTTCCTGGGGGTGGAGGGCTGCTCTCACCTGGAACCATGCTCAACTAGGCATTCAGGAGCCAGGGCCTGCCAAGGCACAAAGGGGCCATTCATGCCAGAAGCACACTCCTCCCACTGAGGCTGTAAGTCACATTCGTTGTTTTAAGATCAGTGCCCAAAACTGGGCCTTTCATGGAAGAGATGCTGTGTATGTGAATGAGCAAAATGATAATCAGTTCAACTGAACTTTAACCCACTGGGTTTACAACAGAAGGTTAAGGGACTCCATGTTCAAACCCTTAAGTGGTCATAGTTAGTCTAACTGATGCTGATGTGGAGAAGGAGGGAGACAAAAGTTGTTGCCCTTAGTTGAGGGATGAAGTGGCTCCCTCACCTCCTGCAGAAAAGCAGGGTCAGTAGGAAGAGCAGAGAGCTTTTAGGACACATTCACTGTGTGCTAGGAATTTGATGACTGATCACCCTTAATTATCATAGCCACCCTATGAGGAGTTCACTATTAATATCCTGCTCAATTTACCCATGAGGAGACAGGCAAAGAGTGATTTAAGCCCCTTGCCCAGCATGATAAGGCTAGTAAGTGTGACTGGAAAGATTTGAAACTAGACTATGTGAATTCAAAGATTGTGCTCTTAACCACTATATCATATGCCATTTCCAGGCAAAAATAATATGGAGAATTACAATAAGGACCACCCATGAATCACGCTTCCCTTTGTCCTCATCCTTTTGCAACATGTCATTGCTGCCTCTCTCATCAAGATGTGGTCTACTGGTCCACCCGCTTGAAGTTGGGATGATCCTGTGACTTACATTGACTAATAGAATATTGTAGCAGCGACACTGTAAGAGTTCTGGAAATGAGACCTCAAAATGTTTTCCTAGCTTCCACTGTCACCCTTCTGGGATGCTGAGTCCACCATGTTATAAAGAAGTCCAGTGTATCCTCCTGGCATATGAGAGGTCATGTGGAGCAGAGCCAAGGCTTTCCAGCCAATAGCCAGCACCAGTTACCAATTGAGCAAACCCTCTTGGGTGTCCCAACTTCAGTTGAGCTCCCTCTGCCTGCATCTGCACTTGAGAGCCCAGGAAAGATCTGCAGAAGAATCTCCAGTCAATCTACAGAATTGAAAATAATAATAATAATAATCATCATCATCATCATAAACCATTGTTGTTTTAAGCCACTAAGTTTTGGGATGATTTGTTATGTAGCAATAGATAATTGAAATACATCGGTTTTAAATTTCTTTTCTTTTTCTTTTTTTTTTTTTGATATGGAGTCTCGCCCTGTGGCCCAGGCTGGAGTGCAGTGGCACAATCTTGGCTCACTGCAACCACCGCCTCCCAGGTTCAAGCGATTCTCCTGCCTCAGCCTCCAGAGTAGCTGGGATTACAGGCATGTGCCACGACAGCCAGCTAATTTTGTATTTTTAGTAGAGATGGGGTTTCACCATGTTGGTCAGGCTGGTCTCAAACTCCTGACCTGAGGTGATCCACCCGCCTCGGCCTCCCAAAGTGTTGGGATTACAGGCATGAGCCACACGCCTAGCGGTTTTAAATTTCTTATCTATCTGAGACTAACCACTTGCTTTTTAACAATCTAGAGTTATATAATGTATAGAATCATAGGAAATATGAGCTGGAGAGACCTTAGGGCAGCATCTAATTTGATTCTTCTGTTTTACAGAGGAAGAAACTGAGAGCCAGAGAGGAGAGACAACTTGTCCCGAATCTTACAGCTTGAGCCACGGCTGGACCTAGGTCTTCAGAGTCCTGTGTTTAGAGTTCTCTTTGCTACATGGTCCTGCCTAACTACATATCCAGTGAGAGGAAGAAAAAGTTATTTCCAGCTAATTTCAAAGATAGACTCTAAATGCTGTTTATGGTCTTAAATTCTCAAGACATCCATGCAAAGAGATCCACATACCAAGACCCATAAAATGCCAGAAGCAATTACTGGAAACAAAGCAGTGAATTGTCATAATTGAGTGTATATTGTCTTTCACAGGATCTGTGTATTTATAGATGTGCCAGTTCCCCAGCAGATCAGTTGTTCTCATCTTGGCTGCTCACCGGATCATCTGGGAAGTTTTAAAGAACACTGAAGTGTGAGCCAGGCACTAGGAGTTCAAAAACCTCCCTAGAGAGAATCTAATGAGCAGCTGGGGTTGAGAACCCCTACTCTGGATTATGAGTTCTTGGAAGGCAGAATTTTCATCCTTGCATCACCCCCCCGGAGCACCGTGCCATAGAGTAATTTCTAATAGAAACTGGGGACACAATGCTCAAAGTGCTTACAGAGAGCAGCTATGGCAGAGTGGAAAGGACATGGCCTTTGACATCAAAAATACCTATTTGTGTCTCAATCTTGCCATTTAGTAGCTGTGACCTCACACAGGACAGTTGCTCTGAGCCATCTATAAAATGAATATAAAGATGACACCAACTTCCCAGGGACATTATGAAGCTCAGCTAAGATTATTTAGCTTTTAAAAAGGTCCTGGGTAACAGCAAATACTTTGTCAAGTATTGTTATTTCCATTCAAAATGGAAATAGAGTATCTTTTAAAAAGGTGTGTGTGGGGGGAGGAAGCAATGAAAGATGATTGTAATAATTTAGGCAATACAGAGTTATAAAGAAAAATCAAGTAAAATTACCCACAATTCCTCCATAAGTATGTTTCAGCATTTTGTTGTTTTTTCTTTCAGAATTTTCTCTTGTCTACATGTATGTCTGGACACACACACGCACATATTCACAAAACACAATATTAAAAAAAAAAAAACAAATACAGGATTGCATTGTGTCCGTCTTCCCTGTTACTAGCTAGAGTTCTCCATAACCACGAGTTATAATTACTGTGATACTTTTCTAGCCTAATGATTTTGTGAGTAATTGAAGGAAGATATATAGGATAAAATGGAAATGAGAGCAAAGCCAGTGAAAATCTGCAGAAAAATTACACATTTTGGGGGCCTAGTGAGGCCTGAAAATTATTGCAAGACTCCATTGAGGCTTACCTATTTCTTCATCTGAGAAGACTAATATTTTCCATAGGAGCTTGTGAATTGACATGGATAAAATGAAGATCTCAGTCCTGCCCTCCCAGAGAAACTTCCCACTCTAAAAGGCCTGGGCCACAGCCTGCACATCCCTCTGGTCAGCAACATTTATTTGCACATGATTTCAAAAGTAGCAAGAAAGGGCCAGGTGCGGTGGCTCACACCTATAATCCCAGCACTTTTGGAGGGTCGAGACGGGCAGATCACCTGAGGTCAGGAGTTCAAGACCAGCCTGACCAACATGGAGAAACCCCATCTCTACCAAAAATACAAAATTAGCCAGCTGTGGTGGTGCATGCCTGTAATCCCAGCCACTTGGGAGGCAGGAGAATAGCTTGAACCTGGGAAGTGGAGGTTGCGGTGAGCTGAGATCACACCATTGCACTCCAGCGCGGGCAACAAGAATGAAACTCTATCTCAAAAAAAAAAAGGTAGCAAGAAAGAGAATGGAAGGAAGACCAAAAAGTGCTTATTCAAGTTAACTATTAATTTGGGGAAAGCAATTTTCATATCCAAGCCAACCTAGAGTTGATCCAAAAGTCAACAGTTAAAAGAGCCAGAGCAAACACACAGACCAAATCTCCAAGGCTGATATTGTCTGGCAAGGAATCCAGCTTTAGAAAGAACCTGAAGACATTTGAACCCTTTCCGGCTCAAGCCTCCCCTTTTCCTGGACCTAATCCCTAACAACATCAGAACCTCAACATGTCTGTTGGCTGGGGGCCTTGCCCGTAAGGAGCCTGTGTTTACAGAATCAATGAGGAACAGATGAAGGGTGACTGTAATCTGGAACAAGGAGGCCCTGTTAAGGACGTGCCCAGCATGGGCATGCCAAGTGAGTGTGGCTCCATCAAAACCAGGCCTTTGCAAAAGGGATGGCTTATTTTGCCTGGACACCACTGCTCACAACAGCTTTGGATTCCTCTTTGCAACCTGTCTTTACAGCCTTACAAGAAATATCCAACTCAATTTTTAAAATAATATCCCCTGATATCTTTTTTTTTTTTTTTTTTTTTGGTGGGGGGCGGGGCACGAGGATCTTGTTTAGAAAAAAAAAGAAAAAAGATTAGGCTTGAAGTTGGAGAAACCTGTGTGTGAATCCCAATTAATTCACTTAATTGCTGTGTGACCTTAGAGAAGTCACACACCTTTTTTATTTCTTAATTTCCTTTTCTTTAAATAGGGGATCATGAGCCTTACCTACCTCTCATCATTTGTCAAGTGGAAGATTACCTTGATGCAATGGTAGCCTCCAAGGTCAAGCTGGTACTTCTTATCAGGAGTCACAGAACAGAAAGGCTCAGTAACCAAATTAAAATGCTCAAATCATACAAGTTATAACGTCAAATTGAAACAGTGACAAGCAAAAGGAATGACATGGGGCATGTTAGCTCTCTGATATAGGGTGTGATCAGCACAGAAGGACCATACTATCCAAGTACTGGGGTAAGCAGTTCATATGTCCTGTCTCCCTGTCTGCCACATCAGCCTTCCCCACTGATGGTTTGGTTACCGGACAAAAGTTGAGGTTTGAACAAAGGGCCCCACAGACAGAAATTGCCCTGGCCAAGGACCCATGCTTGCACTATTGGAGAGACACAGGGACAGGTACATCTGAACAACAGCTGTAGCTTGCTTAGCCTGCTGAGCAGCCATGAGTTTCATTTGTGTTTCTTGCGCAAAGAACATGGAGTAAGAAAGGATGCCCTTAATTTATGGCTGAATTAGGGCCTTGTGAACATTGATTGCTCATGTATATTTACCACATCCAGAATATTTAGTGCCTCATATATCTCATATATACTTAAATATCATTTATATATAATATATAAATTTATTACATATAATAAATATATATATTTATATTTAGTGCACTGTGCATTTATGTGCACATTTATATTTAGTGCACAGTGAATATTCAGTGCCTTATTAATATTAGGTGTCTTTTGGTCCCTCTGTCACTTTCTATGTTAAATATACCCATGCCATTGTTTCTAACATATTTTATGAATTCCATGGATCTAATTTGTTTTCTCCTCTTCTACAGTATAATTGCATATGCTCAAATAATACAACAAATACATATTACATCATTCTATTGGAAGGCTGGAGTGAAAAAACACTTTGTAAATTGTAAAGATCTATATAATTTTAAGGGATTATTATTTTCGTTAATATAATGAACAAAAACAACTATGGCCATTTACAGAAAATAAAATTTATCCTCAAAGGATAAAGAGGAGGCAGTTTAGCCTAATAACTAAGAGCCACGAACTCTGCCAATAACTGGCTTTGCTAACTTTGGGAAGTTACATAACTTCCTTGAAACTCCGTTTCCTCATCTGTAAAATGGGGATAATAACAATAGCTACTTTGTGAGGCTATTTTGAAGACTGAATAAGATGATGTGTGTAAAACACTTAGGGAATTGTTTGGCCCATCATAATGATGATACCTAGCCTTCATTGAGTGCTGACTCTTTCATAGGCACTTTACGACCTAGGTCCTATTATCATGTTCACTTTACAGATGAGGGTTTTCAGACAGAATCTGAATTCAACCCAGGTAATATGACTATAAGCCTATGCTCTTAACCATTTTGCAATATTGACACCTACACAGTAAGTTTTCAATACATGTTACATCATCATTTTAATAAGGTTGGCCACTAGAGCATATATTCAATATCATGTGCTGAATAAATGACATTGGTGTTGATATTTTGAATTAATTCCCTCAACATTGATTCTACCTTCCCCATGATTCTCCTCTTCCCTGCAGTGTGGGCAGGACTTTGATGTGCTTCTAACCAATAGAATACGGAAAGGTGATGGAACTGTGTGTATAAGATTATGTGGTATAAGATTATAACATCCATCTTACTAGGAGATGCTGTCTTCCTTGCTGGCTTTCAGGTAGCAAGTAACTATGTGGCAAGAAGTTGAGGGTGACCTCTGGCTAATAACCAGCAAGAAACTGATACCCCTATTCTGACATCTTGCAAGGAACTGAATGTACCACCAGCAGCCATATGAACTTGGAGGCAGATCCTGCTCCAATTGAGACTCAGCTGAGACTGCAGCCCCAGTTGACACCTTGATTGCACCTTCACAAGATCCTGAATCAGGGAATCCATCTCAGCTGTGCCTAGACTCCCAACCCATAGAAATGGTGAGATAATAAATGTGTATTGTTTTCAGCTGCTAAGCTTGTGGTAAAACTGTCATGCAGCAATAGAAAATGAACACACAAGGTTTCAGAGACTAGAGATTACCAGGCAGTTGTGGCGACATGTGTGACGGCAGCAGCAGCAGCAACCTCCTGACGTGGGCTGCAGCCATAGTGGACTAAATGTCCTTGAACTCAAAAGTCCAGCGGTGGCCCTTAACATTCACTCTTCCAGACCTTTCAACAATTTTACATTTATTTAATTCTCTGCATCAAATCCCTTTCTTCTTGAATTACCCAAAGTGATTTATATTTCCTGTACTGAATCTTAGTTTATATCCTCATCCTGCTTCAAAGTCATGGTTCATCTATCCCAATATTTAATCCTGCTGATTACCCAAAACATTTTAAGGAAAAATAGAGTAGTTTCTTTTCAAAATATCAGGTAGGAAGGAAATGATAGTCATTAATCAATGCTATTTCTTTGAATAGCCACAAAAAACCTTTAAGGAAGGTAATACAAATCCCATTTTATAGAGGAGAAAACTGAAGCTCTTCATGTGCTTCTTTAAAATCACACATCTTGTGAGTAGCACATAGGGATGTAATTCTAGGTCTAACAGACAACTGACTGCAAATTCTTTCCGCTACCCCATGCCATAAGGACATCTGCATTGCTATATGTCTTTTCATTCATTCATTCCTCAAATTTCTATTGCATTTCTGCCATGATGGATGCAGGCACAGAATGCTGAGTGTGCAGTGAAGAGGGACATCAAAGAAGATTTTAGGAAGAAGGGGCTCAGAGTGGTGGCTGACACAGCTCGAGGAACTCTAGAGCAGTGCTGCCAGGCAGAGACACTGGCAGAAATGCTCACATGCCTCAGCAAGACCTCAGGCAGCCTTGAGCAGACACAGAGCTGACCCCAGTGATGCTCTGTTCACATTACCTAGCCACGATGCCGTTCCCGGAGGCCTCTCGCTCCTTCTCCAAGGCTGCCAGCTGTCAAGCTCCAGCAGGCCATAGGCTTGTTTTATTTAGTGTTGGCTTTTTGCAATTAATGTGCTTCTCATTAATTATGTTTTTCAAAAATGAAATTGAAAGCCTTTGATTTACTTTAAAGACAGATCTGGCTAACCCATTAAAGCTTACTCAGCTCTGCTATTAGGAAAGAAAAAGAGGTTTGAGAATTCAAATCTCAGGCAGAGCTTAAATTAGGTAGAATGCCAAAATAGCTCAGCTTTAAGAATCTATTTTTTTAACTCTTGTAATACTCAATTTTCTCATCAGAGAAATGGGATAACAATAATTCCTACCTGAGAATATGACTGTGTGTGGACTAAATAAGGTAATATGAATGTTCCTGCCCCTGGTGTGCCTCCATTGGAGATATTCCATGCCCTTCTCCTTCACTCTGTGATGAACTGCAAGCTGCATCTCTCAGCTCCTGTTTCAGCTCTTCCACCTGGGTGTGATCAATGAGAGGCACTGGTGGGCAATTGTAGGGGGGAGGATTGTAGAGTGGGAGGCAGGGAGCAGCAGAGTATTACTCCTCCTCCCTTCTGATGAAATCTCTAGCAGCCACTGCCTCTCCTTCATGGGGCCATCTTCTTGGAGGATGTCCTCCACGGTCTGGTTTTGGCAAGTAAGCCCTTTGCTCGAGAAACACCATGCTACCTCCTCCCTTTCTCCCTCTGCCTAGGGCGCCAGTGGCTTCTGGGCAGCCTCATCCCTGCTTGTTTGGCTTCTCCCATCTTCCATCTCTCCTTTAGCCATTTTCTGGGTTTTGTTTGTTTGTTTGTTTTGAGATAGAGTCTCACTTTGTCACCCAGGCTGGAGTGCAGTGGCGTGATCTTGGCTCACTGCAACCTCTGCCTCCAGGATTCAAGTGATTCCCCTGCCTCAACTCCTGAATAGCTGGGATTACAGGTGCCTGCCACTATGCCTGGCTAATTTTTGTATTTTCAGTAGAGACAAGTTTTCACCATGTTGGCCAGGCTGGTCTTAAACTTCTGACCTCAAGCAATCCGCCCACCTCGGCCTCCCAAAGCGCTGGGATTACAAGTGTGAGCCACCATGCCCAGCCTGTTTTCTGGCATTAAATTCTCTGTTTTAAGTACTTAAAGACAGCTCTGTTTTCCTTGCTGGACCCTGTCTGCTGCAATGAGTGAAATGCACTTGCCTGGTGGGATTTATTTTCTCAATGAATGATTAGGCAAGATAGCAGGCAAAAGAAAGGGGATAAAGATTAGAACGTGAAGAAGATTACTTAGAGACGCTGTGGCTTCATAGCCCGGTGTTTGGTGAATAGGTGTTCAATAAAGAAACACTATGATGAAGAGGATTGGTCCCCTTCTGCTTATGAAGAATAGATTGAGAAAAATGCTTTTGAGTGGAATAGAAGGGTAAAGAGACCTCATGTTTCTGTTGACAATTAGCAGCCCTGTCCAATGCCTGGAGCCTGGTTCTGGGTGCTGGGAAGAGCTGACCTCAGCCAGTGAGCACCCAGGCTGTGATCACTGAGCTGCCTGGAAGGGCTGGTCCCTCCACACACAGTGTACCCCTAATGAAAAGCAGATTTTTCCACCCCCACAATTGGGGTGAGATCTCCTCCTCCTCACCCTAGGAACAGAGGAAGAATGTTCCAAGAATATTTGCCATAGCTATTCAACCAAGATCTTGTTTTCACATTCCTGTTGACAGCTTTCCTGCCCTGGGCCAGTCTGTTGTTTTCGTCCTGTGGCCACCCAACTTCCATTCCGAGCACAACCTCAGTCAGAGGCATCCAGAAGGACCCCCATCTCCAGAACAGTAAGCTCTTGGCAGTCTATGCCACTAGGAAGGAAACAGGACTGTTCCTGGCCTGAGCTTGTGCTGTGGAAGGGGAAGGGGAGGTGAGTTAGTGCATCCTTATAACCAAGTGCCCAGGATGGTGTTTGGCACACTGGGAAGGTAAAAGTATCAACAGTCCCATGGTGTAGTCTCTGAAATAAGCTTTCCTCTCTGGCATCTGAATATCACTAAACTGCCTGAGCAATGACTCTGCCAGTCGCCTTACATACACTGTTGCTTAACCTCATAATCACCCTATAAGGTGGGGTTTTTGAGTCTATTTTGCAGACAATGGAACAGAGACTCAGAGAGGTCACATCTTTCAGATGCCAAAACCTGCATTATTTTAACAATTCCATGCCTCCTCCCTGACATTTTTGTGGCCGAATACTCTGGGCCAGGCCTGGTGTCTCACACCTGTAATCCCAGCCCTTTGGGTGACTGAAGCGAGTGGATTGCTTTGAGCCCGGTAGTTTGAGACCAGCCTGGCCAACATAGTGAAACCCTGTCTCTACAGAAAATACAAAAATCAGCTGGGCATGGTGGCAGGTGCCTGTAATCCCAGCTACTCAGGAAGTTGAGGCAGGAGAATTGCTTGAATCTGGGAGGGGGAGGTTGCAGTGAGCTGAAATTTCATCACTGCACTCCAGCCTGGGCGACAGAGTGAGACTCAGTCTCCAAAAAAAAAAAAGAAAGAGAGTGAGAAAGAAAGACTCTGTGTGCAGACATATCACATACTTTGAAGCTGCCCTCATCTAAAGCTTGGGTGGACCCCAGTTGACAAAGCAAAAGAAAGAATGTCTCTGAACCCAGTAGAATCCACTGCAATCACTCCCCAGGGTCTCTCCTACAACTTTAAAGCTAAATGCCAGCCATTCCCTGAGAAACCAGAAGCCATCTGCAGAGAGCGTGAGCTCGATGGAAAGAAGGTTCACTTGGATATGCTTCCCACCACCCTGAGATTGCAGTTGTGGGTGCCTTAATGGCTGCGTGAGAACCAGGCTTTTGTTTCTGAGACCAGTTACCATTATACTGAACAACCATTAGAGTAAAAGAAATCTAAAGAACTAAACAACAGCCAATAAATATCTATTTGATGAACATTGTCTCCAACTTTCCATTTCTATAGTCTGAACATTCAGTCATTACAAAGGCAATCACATTTAAGTGTAGTACTCAAATCTTTAGGGCACTGAGCCTCCACCTATGTCAATGTAGGAGACTGGTCTTTGACAGAAACCCATCCCAAACATTTCTGAGAAGCCCCAGGGATGCTTCCAGGTGTCCAAGAAGCAGTGCTGGTGGTTTCTTGCCAAATGTAGCAACTGCTGCCTGAGGCTGCATGTGCTACCACTCTAATGAAGAGAGTGAGTTTCTTACATGTCGCACTCAGTGAGGGGTTCATAGCTTCAGCCACAGAGTTGATATGTTTTCTAAAAGACCTATTTAAGTTCATACATATATTCCTTTTACAGCTGTGCATCATGACTGGGACAGGCATGGTCTAATATCAGCTAACAGAGTGGATCTGGAAACACTCCAGATCCCCTCCAGCCCTGTACTGGTTTTGGCTGCCTGCTGGACCCTTTTTCTCTGATGGATGATTCAATTACAGGAGAATTCATAGCCCCTTTTCGCAAAACTGGCTATTAAGTGACAGTTCGTATATTGTATTTAAACCCCCTGGTAAAAAGATTGAAGTCCTTTTCCTGTCCTAGTGGACTCCTCAGCCCTCTTGCAAATCAGGGTATAAAAATGAATCTATGGGGAAAGGAGCAGTGCCACTTTTTTGGGGAGGTGGGGCAATATTACCTGAAGCAGCAGTTCTTGCTCAGCCAGGAATTTTTTTGTTGTTGTTAGATTTCAAACACAGGCAAAAGAACCAGTGCTTAGCAAACTAGTCATAGGCCTCTAATTAGAATTACAGGTTAGTTCTGAGGTGGAAACTAACAGTTAATTTAGGTCAGTGGTTTCCAATTGTGAGCTATATACCCAGAGTCTGTGGATTACAATAGTCCAGTGCAGAGGATGCCAAACATCACCTAGACTATGAAGAAATAGCACATCTTCCCCACTCCACATGCATAGAATACTATTTTTCAAATATATGTGCCACTGCTGAGATTAATAAACTACAAATGCGTCGCAAAGTGTTACCACATTCATGATAGTTTTAAACTGTTATGTGTTTTCTTTTTTTTTTTTTTTTGGTTATGTGTTTTCTCAAACAATGAATATAAAAATTCATCTACATTTACATAGAGGTGGTTTTGGAAATTTTTTGATGTAAAAAATTCATCCTTATATTGGAAAAGTTTATGAAACTTTGCGCTAGAATTCTACCTGTTGGGGCGGCAGAGGGGGCGTTGTAAAATGCAACCCAAGTCTAGGAATCTGTATCTAGCAGTCAAGCCCAGGGATCTGTGTTTTAGTTCAATCTCCCAGTGATTCATCTGCATACTGAAGTGTAGAACCTCAGATCAGGTCAACCCACTTATTCCATGGCTGAGGGAATTCAACCTCCAGAGAGGGGATGTAACTGGGCCAACATCATAAAACATGTGGCCTCCTCTATCTTGTGTCTCCACCCCACAGCAAAAGGCAGAGCAAGCTACTCCCACCTGGGAGTCCAGCTGGTGAAGGACCCACAGGGTCCTCAGCACATGAGCAAGAGACTGTCTCCAGTGGGTGAGGTGTTCTCCCTCCAAGGCTTTTACTATTCACCCTCATCTCTTACAAATGCCCCAGTTCAGGCTGGCCTGGCCACTGCCTCACTGATCTCTATATGTTCAGCATTTTCTGTCTCTCCCAGCCCTTGCCAGAGCTTCTCCTGCTTCCTGATGTCCTACCTCATCCTGCCTATTCTCTCCAGTCCCAGTTCTGAATTGCTATGTTCTGAATGCTGTATCCCCCTCAAATCTGTAGGTTGAAACCTATTCACCAAGTGATGGTGCCAGGTGGCGGGGACTTTGGGAAGTGACTAGGTTACAGGGCAGAGCCCTCATGAATGGGACTCATACCCTTAGGAAAGAGCCTTGAGGGAGCTCATTTACCTCTTCCACATGTGCGGTCACAGAAAGAGGCATCATCTATGAACAAGAATACAGGCCCTCACCAGACACCAAATCTGCTGGTTCCTTGATCTTGGACTTCCCAACCTCTGGAGCTGTGAGGAATAAATTTCTGTTGTTCATAAGCCATCCAGTTTCTGATGTTTTTGTTATAGCAGCCCAAACGGATTCAAATACCAATTCTGTCTCAAAAATGTTTTTCAGGACCATCCTAAGCTTAAGTATCACTTTGTGGCCTTGAAACCCCTGCACACCCTGGAGTGTGCTTGTGTTTATGCTGCTTTGTGTGTGGCGGATGGCTAGGTTGTGTTTCACATAATGTCTAATGCAGAGATGTGCTGAAGTTTCTTACTTGATGAATGAATGTGCCCACATATGCATGACACAAACTCCAAAACTGTTCAATGTGGAAATAAGCACCATTTAGCCTTTTATTTATTTATAACCACTTTCTGAGCACTTTGTATCGTGCCCAAAGATGCAAAATGGACCAACTGTGGTCCTTCTCTTAAGGGCTATGTGTGCTAAGGGTGGTTGAGATCTCTGCTGCTGTTTGATTTTTTTGTATATTAGCATAAACTTAATTTTTTTGTACCCTAATAAATGATTATTTAACATTATAAACAATTAGCAAAATTGTGAGAAAGAGCAGTCATTAATGGAAATAAATCCTTTAATGAATAATATAATATTTAATCAATTATAAAGCATATCCTGTATTCCAGGCTGTTTATGAACAGGATTTCATTTATTCCTCCATGCAACTCTTCAAGTGCACTGTTATTTCTGTTTTAATAATGGAAAAAATGAAGCAAGTGATTTGCCTAAAATCCTGTCAAATGTGACACCAGAATTTAAATCCAGGTTTGTGTAATAACCAAGCCTGTGACCTTAACCACTGTTCTGTCACCTCCCCTGTCCCCAGACAGCCTTTCTGCATCAGGGTTTCATAAACACTGAAGCATAAGCAGTTGCTAGGGGATAATGAATGACATGGAGTCACTAAGGGCAGCCAGCAGATCTGAAGTGATTGATGAATTTGTTATCAGTAAGTGGGGTTAGGGATTACAAAACAACATTAGAATCTTTTGCACACAACTGCAAGCTCTCAGTGAGGTGAGACATGCAACAAGTCAAGGTATGTCTTTATTCTCTGACGCAGCGTTTGGTGTCTCAACAAGTCTTCCCAGCCATTTACCCCAGAGCCTGCTCTTTTTCAAGGGTGGTTCTCTAGAGGCAGTCTGGAGAACTTAGATTATAAAAATTTGTCCCCAGCCTTTTTTGCCTGACTCATTGTGTGGTCTCAAGCCAGTGAGTCACCAACCTGTGACTCAGTTTTCACAGCCTACGCAGGGCTCAGAGTTTGACTGTTGGGCTCCCAGGGATGGCTTTATATGGAGGTGACATAAGGCTAGGAATATGTGGAGAAGCTGGGAATCCTGGGCTATACTTCTCTCCTTTGGCTTGTAAGAGTATCTTTTAAACTGTCAGAGGTGCTCATGGGTGGCCCAAGAACAAGGAAACTGAAGTGGCCTCACCAAGGGGGTCAGCCTCCATTTCTGCTAATGCTGTGTAACACTGAGTGTGGATCCTCTGCTCTGTGGGTGGTGCTCTGTGGCAATGGGCTGTCAGAGTGGACCAGTACTCTGAAGAGAAAAAAATTATCTGTGTGAAGAAACATGGATTCACTTCAAATCTGTCCTTTCTGAGCTACACTGAGTAAACTGGGACAGCTTCCCATCCTCCATCCAGGTCATACCCCCACCCCCACAGTCCTCTGGGTAAACTCTGGTGTGAAATATTCATTTGGGATTTGACCAAGGAGCTCAGAAGTTTATGTGATGGGTAGCATAGACTATATCTTGGAAACAATTAGATCTTCAAGAGGTCCCCATCCTCTGCCTACTTGCAAACAGAACACAGCTCAGGTGAGCATCCTGGGAGACACCACTCCCAGTATGGGTTGTTTCAGTGATGAGACGTAAGATGTTTGGAATGGGTTACTTCTTGCCATTAGTTCACCTGATATACCAAATATGATCAATATCAAGATTTGAAAAATGAGCATGACAATATAGCCCCAATATGTGGATTTTCAAGAAAAGGGCTCATGTACCTTCAGTCTTGGACCTCAGCCAGGTCAAGAGTAGAGGAAAGGGTCAGAAGGACCAACTTGGAGACAGGATTAGAGAAGAGATTCCTTTACAGAGAGCTGTTACAGCCCTTTCCCTTAGAGGGAGGCATGGAGGTGCTGCAGGAGAACATGAAAAGATATTCCTTGCAGGAGGGACCATAGAGAACTAGTGCCTGAGTAATGTCTGGGAGAGCAGACGATGACTGGGACCTGACTCCTGCCCGCTGTGGGCAGAGGATGAGAGAGGAGTGACTTGCTGTCTAGGTTCAGGAACCAGGAGGTGTGCTGGGTGGGTTTGGAATGCATTCCCAGAGTTGTTCAGGGCAATGAATCCAGTTATTTCTTGTGTACTAGATGTGGGACCATTCTGCGGGCCATCTTAGATCTTGTCTGAAAGTGCCTGCAAGAGAAGTGAAGGGATTTTGGCAGGAACACTGGAAATGTGCTTCTCTTCAATGCCTCAAGTGGCTCCAGGAAGAGCGACACATCTCTCAGGGTCAAGGCAACTTCAGGACAGAGGTTCCACAAAGGGACCTGGGAGCAACCCATGGCATGGCCCCTATGAGAAGAGTCCTGCTCTGGCTCTTCCAGGGGATGCTTTCTTTGGCCAAAGACCAGGCTCAAGTCAAATCTGTACTATCCCCTTACCTCTTTTCCTGCCCATAGTTTTAACTGTGTTGGATCTGAAACAGGAGAGAGCAAGAGAGTGGGGCAGGAGAGCTCCAGGACAGGAGAAGTCAACAGTGTGTTATGCCATGAGTCATGCTTGTTCAATGTACTGGTTATACAAACCAGAAAAGGTTTTGTCTGTTTTTTCTTGGTTTGTTGACTTAATTACTAATACACACCTTTACTTTTCTCTTAGAGCCTGATCACATCCCTACCTTTCCATTCCTTCTTTCTGCATCTCGTATTTTATATAGGCTTCTATGATAGCACTCCATCTTGCATTATAACTGATTGCTTACCAGTATTTCCATATTAAAAGATGTGTTCCTTGTGGCAGCAGCTGTATTTTATTTATGTTAATATTCTCTGTATCCAGATCAGTGATGCCATATGGCTGGTATGCAATCAATTCTTGTTAAATGAAAGACTAAATGAATATATGCATATTGATAGGAAGAACTTGGCAAAACGGAGGTATATTTAGCCTTTTGAAGCTTCTCGACTCTCACCAGCTGGGCTGGGCTCACAGTTCTTACTTGTAGTTCTAATCACATTCCCTGAAGACCTGGGTAGCTCTTTGAATAATTGGATTTGTTGAGGGGAATCCCAATTATACTCATTAGACAGCACATCCCTGAGGAGTGATGGAAACATTGAGAACAAGCTCTCCATCAGGGTAAATAAAGGAAGGGAACTGAGCCACGCCTGTCCAATCTCAACAGAACCCTCTGTTGTACAGGGAACAGTGGAGAAATTGTTCATTTACATCTCATTCCTGATGGAAATATTCCAAATGCAAAGCCAGTGTCAGCTTTGATTTCCTGCCCTGAGAGGAGGCGTGGTCAAAAGGCACAAAGTGGGCCTGTGCAGTCAGAGGAATTAGGTTGGGTAAGAAGAGACCCTCACATACCCATCTTTGTTCAATGGTGGAACTTCTAGCTGGGGTGGTCAACCCAACCCAGCCCAACCTTAGCCTTGGGCGCCTGTGAGGACTCCATTCTCATAGAACCAGAAGATATCAGGCGGAAGAGCGAAGGTCAGACCAGGCCTGAGGGTCAGTGCCCCAGTCCTTAGCTTGCTTCCTTGAAAAGAGCAAGCACTGAGAGGCCCTGGAGTTTTGGGAATCTGAGGGACCAAGGGCAGGCAAACGAGAAGCCCATTCCAGGGCCTCCATTCCCAACCATTCCAGGTCCCATGAAAAAGGAGAAATTCAAATAACCTGGAAAAGGCGCTTACAGAGCAAAAGCACAGCCAGTTGCTGTCTTACAGCTAATTTTAAGAATGTCCTTTTCTCTTGAAATTTCATCACCATGACTCATCGCACTGCAGGCCAAAATTCTGAAGCTCTGAGTCAGACTGGGCACTGGGAGCTGAAGCTCAATGGGAGTTTTACCTAAATAAAGCCTGCAAGCCCAGCCTGCTGTGATACATGCTTAGAAATTTGCTGTTTCAGCAATGCACATGCCCTTGCACCTCTGCTGTTCATACAGTTGCCCATTTCTTCCTTCTTCTCTTAGACATGAAACCCCCTTTCCCTTTTTTCTGAACCTTCAGTTAGTATTCTATATCTTCTGTGATAATTTAGTTCCTTTTCCACATCCAGTCTGCACTGCTATAGGTACTTTGGTGCTACTTGCTGCCCAAACAGGTGTGATGATAAAGCACACGTTTCAGAAGAATCTAGGGTTCCCTTCTCTAAATGCCGATCAAACTGATTGGTATTTAAATTTGGATCTTAGAATGTCAGAGTGGGAAGGAGCATCACTCTCATGTCATCCACCCTCCCTGTCACTGTATAGGTAAGAAATCCAAGACTCAGAGATATCAGCCAACTTGCCCAAGGTAACATAGTCAGTTAGGAAGAGAATCTAGACAAGAAGCCAGGGTTTGCTCATGTCTACATCTCTTTATTAGACTGCCTCTTTTTTCTTTATTATATGTCCCAATTAATTCCTAAAAACCCACATCTGGGTACTGGAGGAGGGGGGTCATTGTTTGGGGACCTCTAGGAAAGAGAGTGGAAGGCAATGTTCAGGGCTGAATACCTCTCCTTGATATCCCTTGAGCTCCAGACCGGCGACCTGAGAAGGTGGCTGCTGCGCCTGTGGAGGCAGGAGTCCTGGAGATAGGTCATATGAGAAAAGATGGAACTGGTAGGGAGTGGCCTGGAGGCTGAAGACACATTCTTTGCTCAAGGATGGTGGCAGTAGCAGGTTAATCAAAGCAACAGAGATGAGGAACTGGACCTATGGAAACTTTGGCTTGTCAGCTGTCCTGGGGCACATGGTGGGTGTGGCTGCTATTGTAAATGAAGAAGGGGGCTTGCAGTCAGATGGTAAGGTAGCTGTTGCATCAGGCTGTTGACATCAGAATTTTGGGGGTTGCAACAGAGGCCCATTCATTCACATGAGCTCGGGTGGAAGGAATCATTGTAAGAATACGGAGACCTCACAGGAAGCCAAGGATAGGTGCCATAGTGCAGCCAGGACTCCTTGGGCCTAAAATCAAGACTCTGTCAGGAGCCAAGGTGGCTAGCTCTAGGCTCCATTCTCTTTGGCTCTGTGTCTCTGTCTCTGATTTCTCTCTCCCTCTGTCTCTTGGTGCCTTGTCTTCCCCTTTCTTCTGCCTGCAGTGCTCCTCACTGTAGTTTGCTTGTGGCCCAGAATTGCTGTGCCTATATTGAGTCCATCTCATTAACCTTTGGCTCAACCTCCATAGCTAACTGGCTATGATTTTTCCAGACTCTAAATCGTAAGAGAGAAAGAAAATTGGCCCAGATCTCATATTTGAGTCTGGCCACAGACATCCCAGTGCTCCCCATGGATTAGCTGCTTTATGTCAGATGTCCAATCAGCTGTAACTGTAGGGGTAGAGTCTTCAGGCCACAGCCTGTCAGTAGGGAATGGAAGAAGTTTAGACCATGGAGATACAGATTCCAGCTCTGCCATTTACGGGATCTGTGACTTCGGTCAACGCTCTTTACTTCTCTGAGCCTTATACTCCTCCTCATCTGTAAAATAATACCCACTTCACAAGGTTGTAATTGCCTGTCTATTGGGTTCTTCCTGCCTTCTGCACAGTCGAAATCAGTTCACTGAGACTGGGGCATTGTAGTAGAGAAAGAGTTTAATTGACACAAGGCCAGTCCATACAGGAGAACCGGAGTTCTCACTCAATTCAGTCTCCCTGAAGGCTCAGAGCTTAGGGGTTTTATGCACACGTTGGTGGGCAGGAGTCTGGGAAGTGGGTGCTGCTTATTGGTTGGGGATGAAAGAACAGAGGTGTGGAAAATGGTCCTCATGCACTGAGTTTTCCTCTGGGTAGAACCACAGGATTAGCTGCGTCATGAGTCAGAGTCCCGGAGGGGTCAGTCTGAAAGATATCTCAAAAAATCAATTTTAGGTTCTACAGTAGTGATGCTATCTATAGAAGCAATTAGGGAAGCCACAAATCTTATAGCCTCTGGCCACATGACTCCTGAGCAGTAAGGGATTATAGAAACTATGCCTACATTTTAGCAGAGTTGGGGCCCTTCCCAGAATTCTATTCTAGTTTACGAAGATAGTTTTCAAAAAAAAAAAAAAAAAAATCCACAAAGGGAGTTTTCAGTCCCTGAGCAAGGAGGGAGCTCATTTTAGGGAGGGACTATTATCATCCTTGCTTTCAAGTTAAACTATAAACTAAATTCCATGCAAGGTTATCTTGGCCTACGCCCAGGAATGACCAAGGGCAGGTTGGAGGTCAGAAGCAAGATGGAGACAACTATGTTAGATTTCTCTTACTGTTGTAAGTTTGCAAAGGTGGTTTCAATGTTGTTGAGAAGACCAAATAAATATGTATCAGATCAACCCATGTCTTGTATATGGCAAATACTCAATAAATGTTTGCTGTCATGCACTAGTATTGATTTAAGAGAACCAGAGTCTCGGGCATTCACAGCATATCTTGGCCTACTGCTTTTTGAACTTCTCTCTCTTTTGTCTTATTCCATTTGGAATCTTTTTTCTTCTCCCTCTTTGTGTTTCTTAATTTTTCCTTTGTTGTCAGTGCTGCAACACAATGCATGAGGATTTCACAATAGGATGCACTGGAGCCAATGTTTTCCACTTGGATATGACTTATACACTCTCTCCTGCTGTTGTCAATAACAATAAAGGGGTGGATGGTGTGGTTTACTGTACTGAATAATGCTGTGATCTGTGTTTTTGAAAATTGCTCCAACAAAGGAAGGAAATTGTCTATGGTGACACTGCTGGCTTTTATAATATAAATATGAAGTTCTGTGTTATTGTTTGGCAAAAATCCCAAAATTTCCCTCAAGAATCTCAGGCCAAGTTGAGAGCCATCTACAAAATGCAGAGCTATATTTAATAAAAAGCAAAAATTACTCCAGATGCCAAAAATCCTTATAAACAAATACTTTGCCAAACATACACAGTCTTTTCTCTCTCCTGATCCGTCTCCTATCTGTATACAGTGCAAGGTCACTGGCTGGAAAGCTCAGTGTGTGAGATGTCCATGAGAATGTCAGAGAGTTAGGACTGGTCTGAGGGGAGACAGACTACTGGGAACTTAGGAAATGTAGAGAATTAGGTTACAATGGGTAAAAGGGCCAAGAGATGGAGAACAAGTGCTACCAGAGCCATGGTGAAAGTTGACCTGTTCCAGGTTACAGCAGGGAGGTGTGATGCAAAAACAGAAGAAGAATCTATGGTAAAAATCTGGGCCATTCCAAAAATTTCATTAAAAACTGTGCCAGGGCCGGGGCTGGCTGCATGTGCATGTAACTTGTTTAAACACACAGGGTTTCACACTCAGAAAAGCCTCATTCTTGACTCAATGTCCTGTTGCTGCTATCTTCAAATTTGTAATAATTTTTGAACAAGAAACTCTACATTTTAATTTTGCACTGGGCCCTAAAAACGATGTTACCAATCCTGACCAGGGAGAATTGAACCAAAGACTCATTTCCAGAAATTAAAGCTGGAAGACTGAGGGAAGGATAAATAAGTGACCACTGTTGGCTATCAGAGCAGGGAGCAAGTACAGCCATCAAGTGACTTAGGAACTTGAACAAATGAGGCAGAGGTCAGTGACCCATCTTGAATGGGCAAGGACTGCGGCAACAGCTGACACCCCACAGTCCAGTATGGACTGTGCCCTGAAGTGTGCCTGGATCGTGGTGCTACAGAGCACTGGTCTTAGGAAAGCTGCCCTGTGGCAGGTGTCAATCACTATTCAACCAGCTGTGGCCACATGGACAGGGTCTCATGCGCACAGGCAATTAGCAGGGAGGGAGAGAAGCAGAGGCAAAGTACAGGCAAAGGAGGGTTCCAGACAGACAGAGCCAGATAGAGATTTCAGCCCTGCCACTTACACATGTTGTGACTTTGGGCAAGTCTCCTGACTTCTCTAAACCTTGGTTTCTTCATATGTAAAATGAGGGAAACAATACCTATTCACAATGTTGATGAGAAGATCAGATGAGATATAGTATATAAAGTTCTTACCACTTTGCCTGACACATGTAAATCATCAACAGTTACTATGATAACCTAGGGTTGGCTTAATAGAACCGGGTTTAAGAAAAGTATGTTCAAATTCCACTGACCATGATCATGGGCACGCTACTTTACATCTCTGAGCCTCAGTTTTCTCCTAAGTAACAGGGAGATAGAAATCTAACACCTAAGACAGTGCCTTGTACGTAACACCTACTCACTAAATATACATTAAATGAGTGAATGAAGCTATGCATCCTGCTCCACTGCAATAGGGAATCTGAAAGCTATTTGCAAAGCTGCAAAGAGCTTTACAACCATAATAATTACCTTTTTCTTGTCTCCAGAGAGTCAGATTTATAACTTCTGGGGGGTAGAAATCAAATATGTTTGTGGTCACCTCTCCCTGAAAATAAAATAACTTTCTGAGCACTTGCCTGCTTGGGGATCTGGGTCACTCTTTTGTTACTGGCATCATTGCATAGCTAACTAATCCCAATGTAACCACATTGGGCTGGGAGTTTTTGTATTGCTTCCCTGCCTTCCCCCAAGTGTTTCTTTCTAGCATAAAAGGGAAATAATGTGATCATAAGGATATTACACATCAAAAAATATACTTAATGGCAAGACATTCAATATGCCTGTGCCTAAATCAGATGGATTCAGAGCATGTCATTTCTTTTCATTATAGCTCATGAAGCATGAAGAGTATTTAGGGAGAAAAAAATTCATTCATCAGCCTCAGAGATGCCAAGAAAGGAAATGCCTTATGTATGAATGATAAAAAGCACGTATTTTTCTTGTTCTGAGTTTACATATCTCATACGGGATGAAAGGAAATCCAAGTGTCACCACCATACCAAGTGCCTCGGATGAGAAGAGTTTCTCAATCTTCAAGGATTAAATAACAGTGTGGACACCAAGAGGCCAAAGATGAGCTTTACCAAACTGGTGAGACCTTGAGACTCAGTAGATTCTTAAGGCATTCCATATGTTCTGCTTTGGATGATGGCAGTGTGACATGGTTAACAATTGCAACTGAGGTACATCTGGCTAAATCTCCACGAAAAATCTGTGCTCTTTCTTCCATGTATAGAGTTGTGGTTTCTCAGGCAAGGGCTATGTCTCCTAGGCCTCTAGCATTAGGTGTGGTTGTACAGGTAAGTTCTCACACTGGAATGTGAGTGGAAATGTGTGTATATCTTTGGAGAAATGTCAATACAAATTTTTTGCCCATTTTTATTTGGGTTGTCTTTTTATTGTTGAATTGTAATAGTTCTTTATTGGTCCCTTATCAGATATATGATTTGCAATTTTTTTTCCCATTTTGAAAGTTACTGCTTGCTTTCTTGATAGCATTCTATGAAACACACAGTTTTAAACTGTGAAAATCCAATTTATCTTTTTTTTGTTGTTGCTTGTGCTTTTGGTGTTACATTTAAGAAATCGTTGCCTAATTCAAGTTCACAAAGATTTGCACCTATGTTTTATTCTAAGAATTTCATATATTTAGCACTTACATTTTGGTCTTTGAGCCATTTTGAGTTAATTTTTGTATATGGTGTAAAGTAGGAGTCCACGTTTATTTTGCACATGGATATCCAGTTGCCCCAGCACCATTTGGCGAAATAACCTTTCACCATTTGTCGAAATAACCTTTTTCTATTGAACATGTTGGCACCCTTTTTGAAAATCAATGGACTAGGCTTTATTTCTTGGTCTGAATTCCATTTATACATATATATATATATAGAGAGAGAGAGAGAGAATCTTATGCTAGTACCACACTGACTTGATTGCTGTAGCTTTGTAGTAAGTTCCAAAATCAGAAACTGAATGAGTCTATCTATTTTGTTCTTTTTCAAGATTGTTTTGCTTTTTCTGAATCTTTGCATTTCCATCTGAATTTAGGATAAGCTTGTTTGTTGAATTCTGTAAAAAAAAAAAAAAATCAGCTAGGATTTTGGTAGGATTGTGTTGACTCTGTAGATCAATTTGGGAAGTATTGCCATCTTAATAACACTGTCTTCCAGTCCCTGAACAGAGAATGTCTTTCCGTTTATTTAGATCTTTAAATTCTCTCCATAGTCTTTTATAATTTTTAATATGTATTTCTTGTGACTGGGCGCAGTGGCTCACGCCTGTAATCCCAGCACTTTGGGAGGCCGAGGTGGGTGGATCACCCGAGGTCAGGAGTTCAAGACCAGCCTGGCCAATATGGTGAAACCCTGTCTCTACTAAAAATGCAAAAATTAACTGGGTGTGGTGATGGCCCCTATAGTCCTAGCTACTTGTGAGGCTGAGGCAGGACAATTGCTTGAACCCAGGAGGTGGAGGTTGCAGTGGGCTGAGATCACACCGCTGCACTCCAGCCTGGGTGACAGAGCAAGACTCTGTCTCAAAAATACCTATATATAGAGAGAGAGATATTTATTTTGGTTACATTTATTCTTAGGCATTTCATTCTTTTTGATGCTGTTATAAATGGAATTGTTTTCTTAATTTTAAGATTATTCATTGCTAGTATATAAAAATACAACTGATTTTTTTTTTTATCCTGAAACCTTGCTATACTTATTTATTGGCTCTTATAGTTTTATTTTGGTTTTGGTTTTTAGCTCTTTGTTTCTTTGCTTGTTTATATTCCTTAGGATTTTTATATACAAGTTCATTTCGTTTGTTAGTGGAGACAGTTTTACTTTTTCCTTTCCACTATGGATGCCTTTTATTTTTTTTTTTTTGCCTAATTCAATACAACGTTGAATTGAAGTGGCAAGACTGTATACATTCTTGCCTTGTTTTTGATTTTAGAGGGAAAGTCTTGAGTCTTTCACCATTAATCATGATGACAGCTGTGGGTTTTTCATAGGTGCCCTTCATCAGGTTGAGGAACTTACCTTCTATTCCCAGTTGAATTTTTTTTTTTTAATGAAAGGTAGTTAGATTTTGTTGAATATATTTTCTGCATCTACTGAAATGATTATGTGATATTAATCTCTATTGATATAATGTATTACATTGTTTAATGTTTGTATATTAAGCCAAACTTACATTCCTGGGATAAATTCAGGTCATGGTATATAATCATCTTTTTATGTTGTTAAATTTGGTTTGCTAATATTTTGTTGAAGACTCTTGCATCTATATTCATAAAAGATATTTGTCTATAATTTTCTTTTCTTGTGATATCTTTGGTTCTGCTATCAGGTAATACTGGCCTTAAAAATGAGCTGGGAAATGTTTCCTAATTTTTGGAAGAGTTTGTAAAGGATTAGTGTTAATTCTTCTTAAAGGAAGTTTTTGCACCAATACATCTATCTAGTTTTGGGATTTTCTTTGAGTAAAGTGATTACTAATTCAATCTCTTTATTTGTTATAGGCCTATTCAAATATTTATTCCTTCTTGAATCAGTTTCAGTAGTTTGTGGCTTACTAAGAATTTCTCCACTTCATTTAGGTTATCCAACTTGTTTACTTACAATAGTTCATAGTTACATAGTTACAATAGTTACAATAGTTCAATTACTTACAATAATTCATTTACAATTCTATTTCTGTAAGGTTGATAACAATATCTCCTCTATCACTGCTGATTATAGTACTTTGGGTCTTCTCTCTCTTTCTTCTCCTGGTCTAGTTAAATAAGGTTTGTGGATTTATTCATTCAAAGGTTCATTCTTAATAACTAATTTTTGGTTTTGTTAATTTTTTTTCTATTAGTTTTCTATTGTCTATTTAGTTTATTTTCATTCTGGTCTTTATTATTTTGTTTTTTCTACCTGCTTGGGTTTAGTTTGTTCTTGACGTGAAGCTTTTCTTTTTTGAGGTCTTTATTCTTTTTTTTAATATAGAAATTTATAGCCCTTGTGAATTCTTGCAGCAAACTTAGAGGGGAGTAGAATTATCCCTATTTTCAATGCGGAAACTGAGATAATCTAAAGGACTTATTTAAGGTAATGTAACCAGTCAGCGGCAGAGCAGAAATTATAATACCAGTCTTCTAAATTGAAAATAGGGATTAAAATTTAAACTCTTATATTTTCTCTTTGCTACCATGCTTCTAGAAACATTAACATACACCTCTGAAGAAATGATTCCGTATTTAATAAGTGGTGTTGGGAAAACTGGCTAGCCATGTGCAGAAAACTGAAACTGAACCCCTTCCTTACACCTTATACAAAAATTAACTCAAGATGGATTAAAGACTTAAGCATGAGACCTAAAACCATAAAAATCCTAGAAGAAAACCTTGGCAATACCGTTCAGGACATAGGCATGGGCAAAGACTTCATGTCTAAAACACCAAAAGTAATGGCAACAAAAGTCAAAATTGACAAATGAGATCTATTTAAACTAAAGAACATCTGCACAGCAAAAGAAACTAACATCAGAGTTAACAGGCAACCTACAGAATGGGAGAAAATTTTTGCAATCTACCCATCTGATAAATTAATATCCAGAATCTACAAAGAACTTAAACAAATTTACAAGAAAAAAACAAAACAAAACAAAACAAAAAAAACCCCATCAGGAAGTGGGCAAAAGATATGAACAGACACTTCTCAAAAGAAGACATTTATGCAGCCAACAAACATGAAAAATGCTCAGCATCACTGGTTATTAGAGAAATGCAAATCAAAACCACAATGAGATACCATCTCACGCCAGTTAGAATGGTGATCATTATAAAGTCAGGAAACAACATATGCTGGAGAGGCTGTGGAGAAATAGGAACACTTTCACACTGTTGGTGGGAGTGTAAATTAGTGCAACCATTGTGGAAAACAGTGTGGCGATTCCTCGGGGATCTAGAACTAGAAATACCATTTGACCCAGCCATCCCATTACTGGGTATATACCTGAAGGATTATAAATCATTCTACTATAAAGACTCATGTACACATATGTCTATTGCAGCACTATTCACAATAGCAAAGACTTGGAACCAATTCAAACGTCCATCAATGATAGACTGGATCAAGGAAATGCGGCACATATACACTATGGAATACTATGCAGCCATAAAAGAAGGATGAGTTCATGTCCTTTGCAGGGACATGGATGAAGCTGGAGACCATCATTCTCAGCAAACTAACACAGGAACGGAAAACCGAACACTGCATGTTCTCATTCATAAGTGGGAGTTGAACAATGAGAACACATGGACACAGGGAGGGGAACATCACACACTGGGGCCTGTCAGGGGATGGGGGGCTTGGGGAGGGATATAGCATTAGGAGAAATACCTAGTGTAGGTGATGGGTTGATGGGTGCAGCAAACTGCCATGGCACGTGTATACCTATGTAACAAAACTGCATGTTCTGCACATGTACTACAGAACTTAAAGTATTATAATAATAATAAATTAAATTAAATTTAAATTTTAAAAAGTCCCCCCAAAAATTGTAGCACCACGTTTTATGCCACACTGTTTCATACTATTCTGTAACCATTGTGATCATTGTGTGTATGTGTGTGAGTGTATTTTGAAAGTTCAAGGAAAATATATTCTTTGAGGGCAGAAAGTATTCTATGAACTCCTGTATGTGACCAACTCAGAACAATAATTAACATATGTATACACCAATAGAATATACACATTACTCTTTCCCTTGTATTATACTATTTAATTTTCACCTAAATCCTATTGATAGGTGATACTACTGGATCCAGAAGCTCAAAAATGTTAGCATGTGGCCAGACCAGTGTTCATAAGAGGTGGGTTATAGACATAAATCCAGGTGCACAATTTCAAATTTTGTGCTCTTTCTATTCTGCATATTTATAATGAAGATAAAATGGAGCACCTTAAAATTATGTTTAATTCATTCATTCATTTATGTATTCCAAAAATATTTATTGATCCTATTATGTGCCAGGCATTGTGCAAAGTACTGGTGATAAGTGGTAAGCAAAATCAGGTGTGATCCTTTTACTCATGGTTCTTACCATCTAGTGGGCGAGACAGGTATTAATCAAGTGGTCACACCAATAAATGTATAGTTACAACTGTGATAAACTGTAGGACATAGACTTGTATCAGATGAGTAAATAATGAGGCAATCTGACTGGTAAGCTAAACAGAGTAAGGCTTCCCTATGAAATACTGCTTCATAGAATTCTGAAGTTAAGTAAGTAGAAGCTAAGAGGAGAGCACGTAAAGAGCATTCCAGCTAGAAATAACAGCCTGTGCAAATATTCCGTCGTGGCCTCAGCTATTTCAGAAATCCAAGTGTTTTGTTTACTCTATTTAAGACATTGTATTCAAAACCAATATGACATGTCACAACTGAACAGGAAAACAATGCAATGTATGAAAAAGGCTAGTTAATCCCAGCTTTTGCAAAGCCTGACTTATCTACCCCTCTGCTTAACAAGCACTCACATTGAGGGTAAGGAAAGGAACAAAAGAGGAGGCAATATTACTAAAAATTTTTAAATACAAATCTGTGCATGTCACTCCCTGCTTAAAACATTTGTATCTCTTCACTGTATACAATAAGGGTTTTACACATAAACAAGTTTTAGGAAGCAGAGGGTTGAACAATTTTAATTTTAATAGTAGTATATTTATTTTAAGGTCTAATTATTAAAATTACACTAGTGATTTCACATATTTTTTTTTTCTTAGGGGGAAGTTCAAGTAGTTATGCCTATGGTAATTCATCTTACAAAGTTGACATGGATTACAGGAACATTTTTTCAGCCGTGCCCAATAATTTTTTAAAAACCTCAGTAACCAAATCTCTGCCTCTACATTCCAGGGGTATACATTGTGCAGATGATGTAAATTGTTAGTGTGGATCTTCACATCCTGAATTTCCATGTACAGTGCTATGTTTTTCTAAACCATATATTAAAACATCACTTCCAATGGTACACAGGTATAAAGATACCAGCCAAAGGTTTTTGAATTCTTTTTAGGTGCCAGGCACTGTTTGTAAGCACTTGACATGTAGTAACACATTGAGCCTTTATAACATTTCTGTGAGATATCATCTCCATTCTGCAATGAAGAATTGAGGCACAGAGAGGTTAGGTAATTTTCCTAAGGTCACGCTGCCAGTAAGCAGCAAAGCACAGATGCAAACTTGGACTGGCAGCCCTGGTGGCCCTGCTGTTAACCACCATAGCACAGAGTTGGCTAAAACAGTGATGGTGGGACAAAAAGGAACAAAGTTGGGGTAACAGGAATACAGGATGGAGTCTAAATTCCTCATGAGGTACAGAAGCACCCCCTCCCCTGCTATTTCTTAGCCTTGTTTCCTGCCCTTCACCTCATGCCCCACTAAAGTACTCACCCATCCCCAGCTGTGTCAGGACCCATGAGGCCTCTGGCTTCATTGGAGCACTGGCCCAGTGCTCAAGCTCTCAGTGTTTACAGACCCAGACCCTGATCCTCCACTCACTGCTGTATCTGCAGCTTCCGGTGCAGAGCTCCACACATAGCATCTTGTCCAGTGTTGCATCAAAGAATATTATAGCAGAAAGAGAAGTCATGCAGGGCAATTTTTTGATTTTCTAGATAAGGAAACGGATGAACAGGGAAGGACAGCACATTGCCCAAAGTCATACATCAAGTCACAGACAGAAATGAGCTGGGTCCTGCTTCTTAAGCAGAGGCCCTTGCTTATACATGTGGCTGTCAACCATTTGTCCCTTTAAGAAACTTGGGAAAAATCCAAGACAAAAAAAAAAAAAAAAGAACTAGGACACAGGTAGAAGGGCACTTTGGTTGCCTATTTCAGTGCTTTCATTAACTCTTCAACACATTCCAAGTACATCGAAGTGATTTAGAAACCCCAGAGTAGCCTGGAAGTTGAAGCTGCTGTGAAAGGGATGGATCTCTCTCTTGCCTGTGGGGCATATCTTAAGCAGAAGTACAGCACTTATAGTGTTAATGCACACTACTAATTCGTGAATGAATCCATAATGCATGTGGGAAGATATGAAAGTTTCACTCATGCCAAGGAGAAAACCTTCATGTAGAAAGTAAGAGATTTGCCCAAAGGCACATAAGGACTCACAGGCAGGGATTAAGCTTTAGGTGCCCTTCAACCTGACTCCATCTGACTATCCACCAAAATCACTATCCCTGCAGTGAAGACACAATTCATTCATTCTTCATTCATTTAACACACTGGTTGGGTGACCACTCTGTATCAGGCACTGTACCTGACACAGGAAATTCAGATGACTAAGTAACATTATAGGCAGGAAAGCCACCAGGACACCTACCCACAAGAGAGTGGTGAAAGACAGAACCAGAATGTGAGTAAGGTGCACATGGGATTCCAGAGGAGGGAGTCATTCTGGTGTAGTCTTCACATATTACCTGGTTTGAATTCTTTCTGTCCAACTTTCTAGCTCTGGGACCCTTAGTGGGCTACTTAGCAGCTCTTGGTCTCATTTTACTTGATTTAAAATGGAAAGAAAGTGAAATAATAGTATCTCCTGCATAAGGTTGATATGAGGATTAAGTGAAAAAACACTTGTAAAGCAGTTAGAGCTGTGGTGACTCGTTGGTGCTAATGAAAGGGCTTGTTCATCATCAGAGGTCAAAGGCTTCCTGTGCTAGTCCTATCTCTACCATAGCCATGTTACCCAAGTCAGAGACTTAACTTTCCAGTTGGACTCATCTTTAGTAGCAGGATGGTCCACCAAAGACCAAAGATATGTTTTCTCCCCATTCTTGAGCAAAGAAACTACCATAAAAGCACTTTAAATTTTTTAAAAAATTTCCATAGCTTTGTGAACTGTAGGTGGTAATTGGTTACATGAGTAAGTTCTTTAGTGATGATTTGTGAGATTTTGGTGCACCCATGACCCAAGCAGGATACACTGAACCCCACTTGTAGTCTTTTATCCCTCACCCACTTCCCACCTTTTCCCCCTGAGTCCCCGAAGTCCATTGTATCATTCTTACGCCTTTGCATCCTCATCAGAAAACCACTTTGGACTCCCGGAGGACAGCCTCTAACAAAGAAGTAGGTATAGGGTACCCTGTGAGTCTCCCTTTGAAGGTGTATTAGTTTGCTAGGGCTGCTGTAAGAAAGTACCTCAGATGGGTGGCTCAACAGCAGACATTTTTCTCACAGTTCTAGGGGCGAGAAGTTCTCTAGAAATCAAGATGCTAGCAGGGTTGGTTCCTTCTGAGGCTCGTGAGGGAAGAATCTGTTCCAAGCCACTCTTGTTGGCTTATAGATGGTCATCTTCTTCTTAGAACGCATCACACTGTCTTCCCTCTATGTGTGTCTCTGTTTCTAAATGTTCCGTTTTTATAAGGACCCTAGTCATACTGGATTACAGCCTACCCTAATGACCTCACATTAACTTGATTACCTCTGGAAAGACCCATTTCCAAATAAGGTCACATTCTGAGGTGCTGGAGGTTAAGACTTGAACATATGAAATTTGAGGGAACACAATTCAACCCATAATGGAAGGGAAGATAATATTGGAATCTTCAGAAAAGAACTGTTTTAATATAAACATATGGGAGAGTATTACTATTCACTAATACCTATTTCTCTTCTTTGGGATAATTAAATTTCCCTGCTCTCTTAAGTTAGTTTTGCCCATGTAATTGGTTTTGGTCCATAAATGCAAGAAGAGATGACATTGTGTCATTTCTAGGCAGAAATGTATGAGCCAGTTGTACTTTTTCTTGCCACTACTGTTGGCAATGTTTCGAGTGATTCCTGCTCTATTGGCCTGGGTCCCAGAGTGAGGATGACTGTTATGAGTAGAGTCGTGGGAGTGAGTGAAAACTAAATCCTTATTTGTATAAGCAACTAAATTTTTTCAGGTTCTTTGTTACCTCAGCATACCCTAGAAAAGAGACAAACTCTGGCTCTTGGACCTAATCCTGCTTGCCACTGGTTTTGTAAATAAAGTTTTATTAGAACACAATCATTCTCATTCCTTTGCCTATTGTCTATGGCTGCTTTCAAACTACAGTAGTCTTCACTTATCCTTGGTATACATTCCGAGACCTCCACTGGATGCCTGAAACCATAAATAGTACCAAACCCTACATATGCTATGTTTTATTCCTATTCTGTACATACATATGTAAGATAAAGTTTAATTTATAATCTGGCACAGTAAGAGATTAACAATAACTAATAATCAAATAGAATAATTATAATGATATATGCTAATAAAAGTTTTTTTTGCTCTCTCTTAAATCAAGAACTTTCACCTTTTGACTTAAAGGAAGCATTTCACTGTTTCTCTTTGGCTTATCAGAACTATCGGTATCACTATTCTTGTGCATTGGAGCCATTATTAAGTAAAAACAAAGGTTACTTGAACACAAGCTCTGTGTTATCAATCTGATAATAAAAAAGGCTACTAAGTAATTAATGGCCATGTAGTGTCTACAGCATGGATGTGCTGGACAAAAGGATGATTGACATCTTGGTGTGCAGAGTGGAACAGGACGAGCTTTCATCATGCTACTCAGAAAGGTGAGCAATTTAAAATTTATGAATTGTTTATGACTAGAACTTTTCATTCAATATTTTCATACCTCATTTGACCACAGACAACTGAAACTATGGGAAGCAAAACTGTGGATAAGAGGTGACTACTGTATAACGGCAGAGTTAGTTCAGTAAATGTGATAGAGACTATATGGTCTGCAAATACTAAAATATTAACTATCTATGGTTTTAGAGAAAAATTTCACAAGCCCCAGCCTAGGTAATTTTTATTGATACAATCTATTTAAGGCTTTAATTTTTTTTAAATTTTTTCGAGATGGAGTCTTGCTCTGTCACCCAGCCTGGAGTGCAGTGGCACAATCTCAGCTCACTGCAACCTCTGCCTCCCGGGTTCAAGGAATTCACTTGCCTCAGCTTCCCGAGTAGCTGGGATTAGATGCATGCGCCACCACACCTAGCTAATTTTTGTATTTTTAGTAGAGATGGGATTTCACCATGTTGGCCAGGCTGGTCTTGAACTGGCTGGTCTCTAATTCCTGACCTTGTGATCTGCCTGCCTTGGCCTCCCAAAGTGCTGGGATTACAGGCGTGAGCCACCACGCCCACCCTAATTTTTCTTTTGAGTTTTGCTATGGCAACATTTCACAAACTTTGATATGTAGTATAATAATTATTTACTTATAAACAGTTTATAATTTGCTTCTAATTCTCTTTTTAATCTCAGTTGTTTAAGAATAGAATTAGTTTGATTTTCTTGTGGATGACTATCTTTCTGTTGCTAATAAGTACTATTACACTGTGGCCAGAGAATGTAGTAGGTATTATTCTATTTTGGAAATTTATTGAATTTTTTGTGGCCAAATTTATATCCTATATTTGTAAATGATCCACATGCTTTTGAAAGGAATGTGTAGTTTCCTATATAAGATGGTGAGTTCTTTCTCTGTCTCTGACTCTTTCTTCCTCTCTCTCTTTATATATATGATCAAGATTGTTAATAGTGTTGTTCAGATCATGTTCATTCTTACTTTTTTTTTGGCTTTTTGACTTGCCTATTTCTAAGACAATATGTTAACTTCCTCCTGTATTATTTTGAATTTGTCAATAATTACTTTATAATTTTTTTCTTCATATATTTTGAAGTTATGGTTTTATGTACATACAAGTTGATGCCTCTTATATCTTCCTGGTGAATTGTACCTTTAGCGAGTTTAAAACATCTTTTTTTGGCATTAACATCTTTTACTCTTGAAATGTGCTTTGTCTGGTATTAATGCTTTTATGACTTGCTTTCATTTTGTTAGCATTTGTCTGGTTTGTTTCTTAACATTTCTAACTTTTAAATTGATCTTGTTTTTGTTTAATTTAGGAGTGTCTTTGGACATTCTTAAAAACCAGGCTGACAGTCTTTGTCTTCTACTCGAAAAAGTTAATCCATTCATCTTTATTGCCATTACAAATATATTGGGATTTATTTTTTGTATTTTTGTTTTCTATTTAAGTTGTTTTTTGTTTTCAGTTTCTCTTTTCTGCTTTAATTAAATTATTGAAAAAATTTTCATTTCTTTCTTTTTTCTTCTGCTGGTTGGATTAGATCAAACTCCAGTTCTATTCCTCTTGGTTATGGAAGTTAGAATGACACAGTCCTTCTACAGTACAAAAGTCTCTATAAATAAGATCAATTGGGGGAATTAGATTTCCAGCTAGTAAGACAAGTGGATCTCAAAGTATGAATTGTAAAAATAGGAGATGTGATCATATTTGTGCACAAAATTTATAGGAAATTTTTATTACGTATAAAATGGAGATAATAATTTGATATGCTTTTCCTGTGTTACAGGAGGAAAAGAAGATAAAAAGGAAAATAAAAGCAAGCTCTATTCTGTTGATGTTTATGTTAAGCTAGCTATAGTTTTATTTAAGCAAATTATTTAAACTAATGCTCAAAGCTTTAGCCTTACCTATTAATTAAAAGTGATTGGACAAATTTCCAGCACAAGAAAATACATAAGCCTCTCTCTAGGTCAATATTGACTTTTCCCTACCTGCAAAGTTTCCTTTCTACACTGAAACCCCCTGAGCAGATGAAAAGCTACAAATTAAGAGAAATGACTGTGTGGTTGCCAAATTAAGAGAAATGACTCAGTGTGGTTGCCTCCCTTAAGGGTTCTAATTACATTTCCTAACCAATTTTCATGAGAAACCTGTGTGATGTTTTTATAAATCAAAAGAGGGAATTGTATCTGTTTAACGGTTGCTTTAGTTTTGTTTATACAGCTCAAAAATTTGTTTACATGTCCTAGCTTTTTACTTTTTCGTCTCTACTCACATCCAGTTCATTCTCCTTTCCTAATGTTTCATCTCACATTTCACTGATTAATTCATTTGTTTATGTGGTCAAGATTGACTGAGTGCCTTTAAAAATGGCAGATACTAATGATACACAGATAAACAAAATGTACTTCTTTCCCTTGTTAAGGCTTGGGAAACAGTACCCTAAAGTATGGCGCTTTGGCATGCTGAGTTCTTGGAACTAAAGGAGATTGGAAGGCCTCAGAAGCATCTTTCTGACCTTTGCCTGCCCTCCTGCCTCCCACTCTTCTTTCTCTTCCAAAGCAAATCATTGAAATCAGAATTCTTCTTCCCAAGATGGGTCATGGAAACTAGAACTCCTCTTCTGCAAAGCAAGCTACAAAAGATGGAAAGAGTTCTCCGTCCCTTCTCCCTTAAAGACCATCATTCCAGACAGGTCCTGCCCCATGCCACAGAGAAATGAATGCTACCCAGAGAGGCCAAGAAAAATCTGGACAGCCCTTGCTGAGTTTCCCACCTCCCCCTAAGTCTATTTCTGTTAGATCATATCCTTTTGCCCAATCACATTTCTACATGGTTGACCATTCTTCATCAAACCTAAGCATAAGAATGGACAGTTTTCTCCAGGTCTTTGCGTCTTCATTTCTGAAGGCTCCCATGACACATAAAACTGTGATTAAATACATGTGTTATGCTTTTCTCTTTTTAACCTCTCTTTTGCTACAGGGGTAATGGCTGTGGTCCTTATCATGGGTGAAGAAAGGTATCCCACTTTCCAGTCCCTACACCCTCCAAGGTACAGAAGCTGGTTCTTAAGGGATGAATAGTAGGAATTTTATAGAAATTCTGGAAGTCCAGGCAGAGTTAAAAGTATATACAGAATCCTTCTCTACCACCATGGTTCTTTTCTAATATGTCTGGGATGACTTTAGGGTACCAGGTGATGACAAAGAGAGGTTTAGGAAAGTCCCTTTACTGAGGAGATGACAAGAAATTCATTCCTCAGCTGACCATTCAGTGTGGGAAAGAGCCCTACTGCCTGGTACTCATTTCCACTCTTGGGAGCACTGGTAGATGGTTCCTGAAATCAGTGTCAGAGACACCAAAGAGGATAAAGATACAGGAGGCAAGAGATGGATTTAAATCATTAACTCTGGGATCATCTGGAGAGATGGAGCCACAATCCTCCAAGTCCAATATTGATTTCTATGCAGAAAAATTCTGCCCAGACCTGGGACAGATCCAAGTTCTGTGGAGCCTGATGATTTTACAACTGGGGGCAGGGATGAGGGGGAGGAGGGAAACTTATAAAGAAAATGAATACAAAGTTACAAGTTGAAAACAGAGGCAGAACCTTAGAAGGGGTCCATATAAGTGAGTGTCCCTGGAGCTCAGATTTTATTGGCTTCCTGGTAAATCTACTTCTAACCAGAGCTTCATCATTGGAGGGAGGGAAACATTTGGAGTCTTCTTGGGTATCTGTGCTGTGAAGACACTGGGATTTGTTTTGTTAGCATGTTTCACAGGATGCAGCCCATTCAGGTATTCTTTAGCATCAACTTTATCCAACTCTTTTGGGTACCAAAGTTTGGATCCATGCAAGTGGCCAAGAAGAATGTGTTTCTTGAGTATCACAGGGACCTTGGGATGCAAGTCTCTTCTCTAGGAGGGTTGTTAGTCCTCAGAAAAACACCACCATTCCTTTCATGGCCTGTGAGAGCTGTGGACCTGCACAAGCCTTCAGAGCCACCAGAAAAGTCTCCAAGGTCTTCCTACTGTGCAGAGTAAGCTGCTTTGTCTTGGGGTGTCAGGCATGCCCCCACATGCAGTTGTGTTAATCAGCTCAAGTTCTGGCTTAAAGGCAGTGATTTACCTTGAGGACAGATTGTGCTGTTGGCGCTTGCAGAAGTTTAGATGGCCAACTTGGAATCCAACGCTGTGTTGAATTTAGAGGGAAAAAAATGATATATAAGAAGCATGTTTCTCTCTCCCACCAAAGAAAACAGGATTAATCCTTATTAAGAAGGAGGAGACCTCCCATGACTGGCAGGGAAAGAATGTTTGCGGGAAATAGTAATTTGCTAATTTACTTGATATCTTCACTCCTATTTGACTTTCTTCTTCGTCTAGGAATTTTGGTTGGCATTGTATGTGCTTAGTCATCATTGCCTCTGACTGATGAATGACAGTTGAATACAGGTTCCAAGCACTGGCTGGGGCTACACGGAAGCCTAGGAAAGAGGTTCTGCCTTACAGGGAGTCTTCAGGAGAGAATCTGACTCTGAGAGGTGCTTAAAAAGGATCTATAGAAATGAATAGGATTGAGTTAAATTAAATGAGCTCATGGCTTGGAGGAGAGTAAAATATAAAAATGTAGTTATTCTACATGGTAATATTTTTTTTTCCTTTCCTAAATTAAGGGCTCTAGATTTAGAGAGGATGGCATGAAATCCAGGTTCAAATCCTAGTTGTTATTAATCATCAGTGTGACCTTGAGCTAACTGCTTAATATCTATATGACCATTTCCTCATCTGTCCAATGAGAGAGATTAAGGCTAGTACTTACCTCAAAGTGTTGTAAAGTTACAAGAAATAATATAAGTAAAGCACATATTAATAATAGTAAGATACCTGATACATATGTTCAATATTAAGAGCATTTTGAGTAGCAAAATATTTATAAGGGCTAAGGGAACACAGAGAAATGGGAGAGAAGGATGTCTTGTATGTGGATGGCAGGGGACTAGGAAGTACCTTGGAATGGATGAGAGGATGGATGGATGGATGGATGGATGGATGGATGGATAGATAGATAGATAGATAGATAGATAGATAGATAGATAGTTGGATATACGGATGGATGGTTGGATGGATGGACAGACGGACGGACGGATGGATGGATGGATGGATGTGTGGATGGATCAGTGGATGATTGGATGGATGGATGGGTGGAGGCAGGGTAATGGTGGTGCAGGAGAGGGGTTAGCACAGGATCTGTTGTTTAATCTGGTCTTGACAGAAGCTGTTTTTATGTCCCACTAGCTTTCATGTCATCCAGAGGATGAACAAGGTGTGAAAAAATAATGGTACAAGGGCTCCTTTTCCATTTCTGTATAATCCACAACACATAACTCTGATACAGTGAGACAACAACACACCAGGGATTTGGGGTTTGGGAAGGGAGAGGCAGACAGAGAAACAACGTTGTCAGGGAAGGCATTGGCAGTGGTGGAGAAATTCAGGTGCTTTGGGACAATGAACATTAACAAGGAGGCTGAGGCAGTGGTACACGTTTGGACCTATTCCTGAGTACTGGTAAGACACAGGGACTCCATCACATAGTTAACAGGCTCTTTGAGGAAGAGTTGAGATCCTGCAGGTGGGGCTGTGAGATTGCAAAATTTGGGTATTAATAACTTATTCATTCCCTCGGGTTGGTGGAACTGAGGACATTTGGGTTACATAAAGTTTTAAGTATTCGCAAGATTATTTATTCCCTTTAGTGGGTCTCCTGTGAATTTTAATCATCTTTTTCACTTGTTTCTGTGATATTTCCAGAAGGAAGAAAACTAACATCAAACTGCCTCACTACATACTATGTTAGGTTTAGTCAGGTTACCCGTATGATGTCTCTTTTTTACAAACAAATGAGAAATTGGGGGATAAAATGGGTCAAATAACTTACCCAAGGCCATGGCTGTTTATTAACAGACTATGATGAATTATTCCCAATGTGTGACACAATCCTGTTGGGGCTCAGACCATGATTCCCCAAAGCACAGAGCTTTGGCATGCTGAGTACTTTGCACTGAAGGAAAATGGGAGGCCCTCCGAGGCAAGAAGTTCTCTCTGACCTTTTCCTGCTCTCTTTTCTTCTTCACCTATTTCTCCTTCAAAGCAGCTCATAGAAACAAGAATTCCTCTTCCCCAAAGAAAGCCATAAAACCTGGAAATGTCACTCTCTGTCCTTCTGTCTTCTTCCCTGAAAACCCTCATGTTACAGGTGTCCTGTCCTATACCAGGAGGAAGGAATGCTACACAGAGAGGCTGAAAAGAATCTGAACAAACAGGCCTTGCTGGATTTCCCCTTCAGTTTATTGCCATTTGTGTGTACTTTTTGTCCAATCTCATTTCTACACAGTGTTAACCAAACATTAAATACAGTTTTCTCCGGGTCTTTGCATCTTCATTTCTGAAGGTTCCCCTCTCACGTAAAATGTTGATTAAATAAATTTGTTACGTTTTTCCCTTGCTAATCTGTCTTTTATTATAGGAGAGTTGGCTGTGACCCTTGTGATGAATGAGAAGAGGTATTACTTTTTCACCCCTACACTCCCATGGGTATGTCCAGGGTTACACACAATTCCTCACATGCTAACTAAGACACAATCCCACAAGAAAGGCTATCAGTAGACAATTGCATGACACTGACATTATTATAGTTGGAAACTGAAATCTACTGTTATATATATTAAATTGTGTTAAAATACACATAAGATAAAGTTTACCATCTTAACCATTTTAAAATGAACAGTTTGGTGATGGTATTAAGTGCATTCACATTATCGTGCAACCATTACCACGATCCATCTCCAGAACTCTTTTCACCTTGCAAAGCTGAAACTCTGTACCCATTTAATACTGTAATATATCTTCAAGAAAATAACTTGCCAACATTGCTTATCTATCTATTATTTCTAATACATTAATTGTGGTGACCACAATCCACTTCTATGTTATGACACCTCAGCTGGAAAGGCTGCCCTGCCATATGCCATTCAAGATGTATAGTAAAATTCTGAAGACCCACTAAGTTACCCACTCATGATGGACCAACCACCCAGGCATCGCCTTGAAAACACAGGGGTGGACTCGCAGAGCCTTTTGTGTACTGGTGCCATGTTCAAAGTTCAGCCCCAGAGTTGGATGGCCTCCCATAGGGAATGGAGCATGGCTACTTCGATTGAGAACTCTTCTCTGAGCAAGGGTCTTTAAACAAAGTCAGTTAAGTTAGAAAAACAAGCCAACTCTCCATATATTGTGGCCCTAAATATGACAGAAATAGATTCATGTGTACATTCAATTTATTCATGCCCTAGAGACAGACCTAGGAAAAGGATGCACAGTCTTGAATATGGATTCCCTGTCCTGGGATTTTCCTTTCTGGGTCCCTCTACCCTCACTGCAAATTGGGGGACAGGAGTAGGGGTCTTCCTCTAATTTTTGCATTCATTTCTCATCCATTGCTCTGTTGGTGTCCTTCTCCCTACCTTCCATTTCTGAAAACATGGAGGAAATATGTTCATTACTGCATGAAATTGTCCAGCTAAGTTAAAACTTCTTGAAGGCAAACACTGTATTTTTTTATTTAAATATTTTCAATATGCATTAGTATTCAATAATAAAGACACAGAATAGAAACCAAAGTACTCCTCTTTCCTCTTTGTATAAACGATCTCTCATTGCTGGTAAGGGATCATGTATAAGTCAGATAAGAATAATAATAGCAGGCATGAATTAAGAACTACCCCTTGATCTAAGGGTCTTTTATATATCAAGGAATCCTGTGTTCCCAAGCCTCACATGTCAGTCAGACTCCAGCTAATATCATGCCAGGTTTATCAGAAAGAATTCAGGAGTTACAAGAAACATGGGAGCTTAACTACAACATCTGTTACAGTTGTATCAAGCAATTTCAACCTTGAAATGAAGTCTGAGGGTTAAAAAACTGTCCAAGTATATATATTTTATTTTGCTTTTTTGAGACAGAATCTCTCTCTGTCACCTAGGTTGGAGTGCATTGGCACAATCATAGCTTACTACAGCCTCGACCTCCCAGACTCCAGCAATCTTTCCACCTCAATCTTCTGAGTAGCTGGGACCACAGGCATGCACCACCACACTTGGCTAATTTTTTTATTTTTTGTAGAGATAGGGTCTCACTGTGTTGCCCAGGCTGGTATCGAATTCCCGGGCTCAAGTGATCCTCCTGCCTCCACCTCCCAAACTGCTGGGATTACAGGGATGGGCCACTGTGCCTGGTGTAAGCATATTTTTAAGAGTCTTGTTTCACTATGGAACCTGATTGTCTTGCTCTAGAAAGGCATTTTGATTTCACAGATTCTATGCTTACCTCCCTCACTTTTCTCCTCAGTGAATTATTGAAATATGGAACCAATAAATAGTCTTTAGCATCTAAATCAAACACATTGCAAAGCCTGGTATCATTAATAGTGTTAATTCATTTGAACTTCACAATAACCCTATGAGGCAGGTACCATCATTACACCCATTTACAAATAAGAGCTCTAAGTAACAAGAGATGAGGACTTATTAAAAAATACAGCTCCAGATAGCATAACTTCAGGTCTTGTGCTTTTAACCCCTATCCAATGTACTTTTGAGTTGGGTCTACTTACATACATTGAAAAAAAAAAAAATCTACTAACTAGAATAGGAAGAAAGGATTGCTCTTATTATATTCTTCAGGTAGATAGAATTACGCATCAAATCATTTAAAATTTTAGTCATCATCAAAAATCTTGCTTTAGGAAACACAGCAGTTATAATAATGGATTCTTTATTAGACGAAGCTCTGACCACCACAGTTGATTCCTTTGGTTTTCCCATCCTCTTTCTTCTCCATGCCTTCTCTTTGGCCCTATCAGGAACTCAGGTCCTTCTAGCCCACCTCAAGGCCTCATTCTTTACCAGAGCAAACTTTTCCTTCAGATGAATCACTAACAGCTCTCCTGCTGTGCCTTCAACATCCCAGCAGGCTTATCATTTTGCTAGTGCGATGAGAAATTCACAACCTCTGACCTCAGCTGGGCCTCAGTATTACTGTGCAATGCTTTCCTGTGTTTCTGCTTTCTTGCAAGGGATACCTAAACTCTCCCCACATCCTTTACACCTCTACCCACTTCCTTTAAACCTCTAGTCCTGTCCTCATTGAGTTGAGTGACGGGCAAGTCATGTAAAAGCTCTATGTCTTACTCTCTTAATCTATAAGAAGATTAACTTAGATTAGTATTTTTCAAATTTCATCCAGATCTATGAACATTGTATGTCTTTTCTAGTATTGGAGCCTTCTTTTGTTTTCCTCTGCAATATTTTGTAGCTTTCAGTGTATCTGTATTGTATTTTCATTTATTCCCAAGTATTTCAGTTTTCATTTATTCCCAAGTATTTTGCATGTTTGATGTTGTTATAAATAAACTTGTAAAATATTTTAATTGCTTGTTGATAGTATATAAGAAGTATAAGTATATTGACTTTGTAACCTACAGCATTGCTAAATCCACTTATTAGTTTAGTTGGTTGTTACAGATTCTTTACTTTTTTTTTTTTTTAAGAAGTAGATGTATTTTACCATGGAGCTCACTAAGAAATCCTTGAATAGACAACTGAGAATGGTATACATTGGGTTGTAAGAGACAATTCTACCTCCTGATCACTCAGGAAGTAATGAAAACCAGTTCATTATCAGTTAGTTTGAGTTCCGATGTGTTCAGGTTTCTCTTCTAGAGTTGCTCAAGACTGGTGATGCGTTCACGGTGGGTGGGCTACCTGCCCTTGCCTCTTGCTAGTCTGAGATGCTGCTTCTTGCCTCCAACACTCTGCACCATGCTGGCTGCCAGCTGGGTCTCCACCTCTCATTTGAAGATTAGCTTCTCATACACCCTCTCTTTGCCTTGAGAGCTGGTTGGGCAGTATATTCTGACTCAACAAGCACTTTGTTCCATGCTTCACACTCTGGTAGTCATGGAAGAGAAGAGTGTGAGGAAGGAATGGTTTCTAGTGCTTAGAAACTGAGATAAAAAAGAATCCTAGGCTGGGCATAGTGGCTCATGCCCATAATCCCAGCACTTTGAGAGGCTGAGGCAGGAGAATCACTTAAGCGCAGGAGTTTGAGACCAGCCTGGGCAACATAGCAAGACCCCATCAACAAAAAAATTAGCCAGATGTGGTGGTGTGCACCTGTAGTCCCGCCTACTCGGGAGGCTGAGGCAGGAGGATCCCTTGAGCCAGGGAGTTTGAGGGTGCAGTGAGCCATGATTTTGCCACTGCACTCCAGTTTGGGAGACAGAAACAGAGCAAGATCCCGTCTCAAGAAAAAAAAAAAAAAAAAAAAGAATCACGCCTTGAGCAGAAGAACAGACTTCTGATACTTTCTGTGTGAACCATTAAGCTTCCAGGCTGTAGGAGTCCAGTGACTTTTCTACTTTGCCTTTGCGATCAGTTATCATGTAGGCAGGGTAGGGATGGAGGAGTGAAAGGAGTTACCTATGAAATCACAATAGAAGGTACACAGAAAAGCAGCCATTGTATTTGACCCCACCCCACACTCTTTCAGTTCTCTTCATTACTCAGTAATAGGAGAATAATCTGAACACTGTACACATATATTCACAGTATTTTAAGATGTGAAAGTATATTCAGGACTTTTCATGAATTTTAATTGGGTTCACCAGTATTAAAAACTGGATCTTCTTCTTGCTCTTTGTTTTTGATCTTTCACTTCCGTGGCCTGTTGTCTTTCCTCCTTCACAACATTGGTCGCACTCTATCATAACTGCCTATCCACTACAAGACTGAGTTTTGAGGGGCAGGCCTTATATGTGATATGGTCAGAGGTTATCCCTGTGCCCAGCACACTACCAGGAACAATGGGAGGGGATCATTCCTTAGGATTTTCCATGCAAGCAATCATGTTGTCTGTGAAGAAAGACGATTTTACTTTGTTCGTATCAATCTTCATGACTTCTTTTTCTTGCCTATGGCACTGGCTAATTCCTTCTAAATGTCATACAGAAGTGATAAGAGCAGACATCCTTACTTTGTCTTTCATTGCAGGGAAAAAACATTTAGTACTTTACTATTAAGAATTATGTTAAACGTAAGATTTCTTCATAAATGCCTTTTATCATCTTAAAGGGCATTTAGGACGCCCTTCCTATTTTAGCATTTAGGCTTCTTCCTATTTTGCCAACCCTTTTAAAAATAAATGAATGCTGGATTTTGTCAAAAACTTTTTTGACATCTATTTTGTTAATCATATGCTTTTCCTCCTTTATCTTCTTAGTCTGGTTAATTAAAATAATTGATTTTTTAATGTTAAACTACCCTTACATTTCTGAGATAAATCCTATTTTTGTTATAATGTATTATTTGCTGGGTTTTATTTGGAAATATTTTATTAGACATGTTTTTATGTACATTCATAAGGTATACTGATTTTTAGATTTTTTTGAAAATGAAATGTTTTGGTATCAAGGCCATCTGCCCTCTTAAACTGGAAATTATTTTTCCATTTTCTAAAAAGGAATGTGTAAGATTACTATTATTTCCCTTTAAATGTTTGATACAACTCACTGGTGAAGCAATTTGGACCTCAAATTTTCTTTGTAGAAGGTTTTTAGTTATTCATTTTTTAATGGAGACAGGATTTCATCATGTTGTCCAAGCTGGTCTTGAACTCCTGGGCTCAAGCTATCTGCCTGCTTTATCTACAGGCTCAGCCTGTAGAAGATTTTTAATTATGCATTTTTTTTCACAGATATAGGGCTATTAACAATTTTTTACCATTTCAAAAAGTACCTTTTGGTAAATCATGCTTTCTAGGAAAATTTTTCACTGTCAAATTAAGTGACATAAAGCTTTTGTAATATTTCTTTAATAACTGTAGGATCTGCATATATCCCTTTTTTCATTACTGAAATTGGTAATTTGTGATTTCCCTCCTTCTCCCTCCACTTTTTTAAAAAACCAGTCCAGGTAAAAGTTTAGTAATTTTATTCATCTTTTTACAGAACAAACTTATGGCTTTTTTTTTTTTTTTTACTTTGTTTCTACTCGTATGTATCATATCCTTTCTTCCATGTACTTTGGGTTTAATTTGCTTTTCATTTTCCAGCTATTTAAGATGAGAAGTTATAGCATTGATTTTCGTCCTTCCTCTAGCCCTCCTTCTCTCTTTCTCTCTGTCTCTCTCTCTTAAAAAAGTATTTAAACTATAAATGTCCCTCTAAGTACTGATTTAACTGCGTCTCATAAATTTGGATAGACTACATTTTTATTATTCATTTTGAAATATTTCCAAATTTCTCATGTGATTTATCCTTTGAATCATGAGCTATTCAGAAGATTATTAATTTATTTCCAAATAATTGGAGATTTTTCTAGATATTTTAAATTGAAATTTTATTGTTTATTCCATTGTGGTCAGATAACTCATAGTTAGTATGATTTCAGTCTTTCAAAATTTATTGAGACTTGTTTTATAGCCCAGAACATAGCCTATTTTGGTGAATTTCCTGTCCCATTGAAAAGAGTGTGTATTCTGGAATTAATGGTTAGATTTACATGGATTTGTCTACTTGCTCCATCAATTATTCATAGTGAAATGTTAAAATTTCCATCTATAATTTTGGATTTATTTATCCCTTATTTCTGTCAGTTTTAATGCATGTAGTTTGAAAATCTGTTATTAGGTGAAATCCTTTCATCTTTATTAAAAGACTTCTTTAATGTTGATATTATTCCTTATCTAGATACTTACTTTGAGATTACTACAGACACACTGAATATCTTATGATTGGTGTTTGATAGGGTTTAGCTCTGTGTTCCTATCCAAATCTCATCTTGAATTATAATTCAAATTGTAATTCCCACGTGTTGGAGGAGGGACCTCGTGGGAGGTGATTAGATCATGGGGGCAGTTCCCTCATGCTGTTCTCATGATAACAGGTGAATTCTCATGAGATCTTATGGTTTTGTGAGGGGCTTTTCCCCGCTTCACTTGGTGCTTCTCTCTCCTGCTGCCATGTGAAGAAGGACGTATTTGCTTCCCCTTCCGCCATGATTACAAGTTTCCTGAGGCCTCCCCAGCCATGCTGAACTGTGAGTCAGTTATACCTCCACCTTTATAATTTATCCAGTCTTGGGTATTTCTTCATTGCAGCATGAAAACGAACTAATGCAGTGTTTGCATGGTACATCTTTTTCCATTTTTGCTTTTAATCTGTTTGAGTCTTTATATTTAACATAAGTTCTTGTAAACTGTATGAAGTTGGACCTAGCTTCTTTTTAGATCTGGCAATCTCTTCCTTTTATTTTAATAATCTAGTTCATTTATCTTTAATGTAATTATTGCTATGATTTGGTTGTAATATTTCTATTTGTTTTTCCTTTCCTAGGTTTTTTTCCTTCCGTTTTTATTTTGGGTTCATTCAATGTTTTTTAGTATTTCATTCTAACTCTTTAATTGGATTTTAGCTATTCCTTTTTGTATTTTTTTTTAAATGACTGCTCTAGGAACTGCAATATGCAGCATTTTGTCACTATCTTTCTTGAATTAATATTATCCCACTTCACATATTAGACACTTAACAACGGTATAATTTTGTTTATATCCTCTCTTGTCTTTGTACTATTGTTATGTGTTCTATGTCTATACATGCTTTAAATCCCACGTTAGTTTGTATTATTTCTCCTTAAACTGTCAAATAACTTTTAAAGAGTTTAAGTAAGCACTTTAAACCATTTGTTTATCATTTCTTTGCTCTTTATTCCTTCCTGTAGATACAAATTTGTTATTATACTCCTTCAATTTGAAAAATTTTCTTTAGAATTTCTTATAGTGCAAGTGAAGTGTGACTAACTGTATTTATTTTACCTTCAGTTTTGCCAGACATTTTCACTGACTAAAACACAGATGCTCCTCACCTTGGAGGAGCATCTTGGAGTAACATCCTGATAATCCCATTGCAAATTTAAAATACCATAAATTGAAAATGCATTCAAATGCACCTAATCTGCCTAACATCACAGCATAGACTAGCCTACCTTAAACATGCTCAGAACATTCACATTGGTCTACAGCTGGGAAAAATCATTCAACGCAAAGCCAATTTTATAATAAGGTATTGAATATCTCATGTAATTTATGGAATATTGTACTGAAAGTAAAAAACAGAATGGTTGTATGGGTACATGAAGTACAGTTTCTGCTGAATGCATATCACTTTCGTACCATCATAAAATTGAAAAATCCTAAGTCAAACCATCATAAGTCAAGGACTGTCTGTATTTTGTAAAATTCAGCTTTCTTTTCAGTCATTCTATTCTCTTCTGACCTTCACTGATTCTGATCTGAGTCAACTCATTCATATTATTGGTTTCCTATATATGTCTTTTCTCTCTCTCTTTTGTCATGTTAGAATTTTCTGTTTATCTTTTATTTTCAACAGTGCTTTCTTTGTATATCCTGCTTGAGGTTTGCTGAGCTTTCTGGGTCTATGGCTGACAAAATGTGTAAAAATTTCAGCCAGTATTTTTTTAAGAGCTTTATAAAGATTTGGTTTATGTACTAAACAATTCACCTACTTAAAATGTACAATTGAATGGTTTTTATCTACTTACAGATTTGTACAATGATCGCCACACTTATTTTATAACATTTTAATTACTCCCAAAAGAGATCCTGTACCTGTTAGCAGCCACTCCCTGTTCCTCTTCTCCACATTCCAGCTGTAGGCAACCACTACTCTACTTTGTCTCTCTATAAATTTGCCTATTCTGGACATGTCTCAGTCAATGTGTTTTTAATTATCTGATTGATACTGTTTCACATCTTACTGAGATTCTGCTTATGCCTATTCTGTTTTAACTTTATTCTTCAGATTCAATTATTTCTATTGATCTAACTAAAAGTTTACTAACTCTTTATTCAACTATTACGCTCATCCTGTGAATCTTAAAATCTGAGATAGTCTTCTTTGCAGTTATAGAATTTTCATTTTTTTCTTTTTAGTTTCTATGTCTCTGCTAAGATTTCTCTTCTATTTATTGATTATGGTAATTTTTAAGTTCCCTGAATGTATTCATAAAAACATCTTTAAAGTCCTTATTCACTTATTTCAACATAGGAATCCTCTTAGGTTGGTTTCTATTTGCTGATTCCTCAGTTTACTATGGGTCACATTTCCCTGTTTTGTTTTCACATGTCTAATTTTTAATGTACACTGGTCAATGTGGATAATATGTCATAGAGGTTCTGGGCTTTATTATCTCTTTCCTTTTTTTTTTTTTTTTTTTTTTTTTTTTTTAAGGGACAGGGTCTTGCTCTGTTGCCTAGGCTGGAGTGCAGTTGCATGATTATAGCTCACTGTAGCCTTGAACTCCTGGGCTCAAGTGATCCTCCCACCTCAGCCTTGCAGGTAGCTGGGGCTACAGGTGCACACCACTACACCTGGAAAATTTTTAAATATTTTGTAGAGAAAGAGTCTATGTTACACAGGCTGGTCTCAAACTCCTCGCCTTAATGATCTTCCTGATGCAGCTTTCCAAAGCACTGGTATCACAGGTGTGAGCCACTGTGCCCAGCCTTTATTATCTCCTTCTGAAGAGTGTTTTGTTCTGGCAAAAACTTAAATTACCAGTAGTTCGCCTTGGCATTGTGAAGTTTTGGTTTTGGTCTTTGTTAGAGCATGTCTGTTTTGGTTCTGCACTTAGTCCTAGGTCAGTTCCCTTAGTCCTCCTGGCACATGAACTTTATTCCAAACCACTGCCTTTCTGAGATTCTGATGGACAACCCAAGCTTTCTGCCATGCCTCTTTAACATTGTGGAACTCAAACTCCAAAATCTGTCTTGTGGCAGGCAGTTGCTAAAACCTCCGTTGAGCCCTTTTGGCTCTCCAGCTATTATTTGCCCCTCCGCACAACTTGGTGCTTTTCTCTAAACATTCGTGTCAGAGGCGAGCTGAGGATTTGAGGGCATTTTATTTGGGGAGCCATTTCTGTGGCTCCTTCCTTCTAGGATTTCTGACCTCAATTTCTTGCTACTGTGGAAGCCCTGAACTCTGTCATCTGATTTTTAAGGCCAGTAAGACTGTGCCTTTCTGCTGGAGCTGTATCCTCTGAATGCTGTAGAGATAAGGGAATGTCTTCAGGTGGAATATCACCAAATTTGGATCTCACCCAATGTGGTTCCTTCTTTCAAGGGCCAAACTGTCTCCAATTTATACCAGGTGTTTGTTGTTGTTGTTATTGTTGTTTGTTTGTTTGTTTAACTCTCTGGGACCTTTATACAGTTGTTTTAGGAAGTATTTTATCCAGAGTTTGTAATTGTCAAAATTATAACACCAGTGTCTTTTACAGTACAATAAAGATTTTATATTTTAAATAGCCAGCTTATCAATGCTATAGAAGGAGAATATCAGAAAGAAAATAACTTCAATGTGAAGGAACGATTTTAAATTAGAAATAACACAGCCAATAACAATATAATAATGATTATGCTTCGTTAAGTATTTACTAAGTGCCAGGGGGCTCTGCTAAGTGCTGTATCTTTATTGGTTTATTTGCTAATCATAGCAGCCCAAAAAGTGAGTATCATCAGAAGCATTTTAGAGATGAAAAAACTGAAGCACAGAGAGATTCAGGAACTTTCCCAGGAATCGCAACAAGTAAGCTGCAGAACCAGGAGCCTAGCTTGCATGGTGACAGAAGAAGTTCTACGAGCTTTGATGAGCTCTTTAACTTTGGGATTGGTGAGGCTTATTTATTATGGTTATTTTGAAAAAGCATTTTACGCCAGCGTCTCAGGGTTTCTTGTTGCCCTCTAGGAGAAGACAATGTTGCAAATCCAAGAGATGTTCTTATTCTGGCTCTGGGACATAAGAATTGCTGTATTTTCTGACCACAAAAAGTACCAGCTTCTGTAACCCAGAGGCTCAGGGCTTACATCTTTTTCTAGTCTCCAAAATGTGCTGAAGGCTAGAATGTAAACAGTCCTTCAGGATGAAACAGAGCAGGGCAAATACATCTGCAGGCACACACAGGCTAAAAAGTTTGCTCAATACACAGAGCTCTAATGGCAAACACAGCAAAGCAAACATGACAGTGAAGGGGAAAGAAGATGAAACTGAAGAAAGTCTGCTGATCAGATCCAGGGGTTTATTAGCTTGAACATCTGGTTCCCTGGAGAAGTATAGGGAAGAAACTGGGAGACGCATATCTGCCTTCTTCAAACACTTGAACTAATTTTGACATAGCCTATAATTGGGACAGTGAAAGCCATTTGGAGAGGGCTTTGTCCATATCACAATTTGGCATCTAAAATGTAAATATCTTGAATGTTGTCATTCATCCCAGCTGAGTCAAAAACAAAAAGATAATTATCAAATTAAGGCACTCTTAAAGTGAGCTCAACAGGCAATGCTCAAGTGGCCTGCTCTGGACTAAGGAAAACTCAGCCTAATGCAATCTGGACTTATAACAACTTGGGACCACTTGGCCCAGGGGAACTCCATGGTACCAACTGTTAAAGGTACTTCCTTAGGTAAAGATTGCCTCCAATAGGGGCTCTATAAATTAGGAGGAGGGACTTCTCCTCCTGTTTACCCACATACACTACCCCCATGATCTTCTTATCCATGCAAACTAATAAATCTTATAATACACAGGTGGCTTTTTCAGTGGATTGTTGATTAATTGGTACTGAAATCTTGAGTGTTGCCAGTTGGTTTTTAAGATAGAGGGTCTTTAATCCTCTTGGTTTTCTATTTACTAAAATGGAAAATGGCATCATTTAGGGATTGGTGAAATACATTTGTCGGCAAGACTGGAAAATGCCCATCACATGAATGGTCAATAGTACAAAAAGGCTAATTCTATAGGGTACAAAGAGACAAGGTGAAGATCAATGTACAAAGCACTGTGTCTCATAGCCCTACCTGCCCATTGGTCTGCCTTGAGAAGTAATGAGTCTCCGGGAGAAGAGGAGCAACACATTGTAGAGGGAGCCAATCATATGATGAGTGTGTGAGCTAATTGATTTTCAGGTGTCCTGCCAGCTCTGAGATCCAGTTTTTCTAAATTGTTCTGAAACATTTCTTGAGCTTTATCTATGTTCCAAGCACAATGCTATACATTGTGGCATACAATTGAAGACAAAGTGCCCCCAAAAGCATGCAGGATGCCTGGGGAGACAGGCACATAGACCATTTCCATTGGGCTTGTAGGTGCTGGACTACAGTTTTTTGCAGGAGACTATGGGAACACAATATAGGGGGCAGCTTAGCCCAGTCTTGGGTACTGGCAAGGGAAGGGGTGGAGAAATGATTCCTGTGAATAAGCTGAGTCTAGAAAAGTTAATAGGAGAGGGATAAATGGAGATGGGGACAATCTGGAAATGAAGGTGGGGTAAAAAGTGGGGCCAGGTAAGACAGAAGTATACATGACATAGACATTATTATCTGCATGCACAGATGACAAAAGTGATGCTTGAGCAGGTTGAACTAAATGCCTAAGATTTGAAGTCAAACAGTCCTGAATTCCAGTCTCAGTTCTGCAACTTTCTCATCAAGGCAATACCTAGCAAATTATTTAGCTTCTCTGAGTCCCAATTTCCTCATCTACACACTAGAGCAAATGAAACTGCCCACCTAATAAGGTTGTTGTAAGGATCATATGAGGCAGTGTATGCAAAGCACTCAAAGCCTTCAGTGTCTGTCTCAGCACATTGTAAGCACACAATAATTATGAAAATTAACTTTTAAAAATATCCGTTCAAGATTACACAGAAAATGACACTGTGTGGATCTGAACTTATCTGTATTAAACACCCAGCAACAACAGTGGAGTGATCTGCTCTGGGTGGCAGCAAGGAGAGGTGCAGCGTCGGTAGAGAATTTCAAAATAATAAAACTGAATAAATATTGACCTGCATTTCATTATTGTCAAGCCTAGAAAATTCCAAACAATGTCAGTGATAAGATACTCTGCCACCAAATATCTTTTATTGGTCTAAAAAATTCTAAACAATTGCTGTGTTGTTACTGTTGGGTTTTAATAATATATTGAAAGCCACAGTGGCCTCTGACAGGTTATAAACCAGAGAGGGTTCCCTGGATCGCATTCAGCTGAGCATAGTTTTCACATTTGAAAGTGTGATGTTTCTTTATTCCCTCCTGATCCCACAGGGCCTCAACAGTCTCCATATTTCTTTTCTTTTTTCCTAGAAAAAAACAACTGACACCCCAACCAGTGGAGTGAGTTGTTTGGATTAAATTGTGTCCATCTGAAGCCTCACAGAATTGCAAAGATGTCACCCTGAGATGGGCAACATGTTCATGCTTAGTGACCACGGACAGCTTTGGATGTTGGAGCTCCCCAGAGTAGAGAGCTCTAGATGAGGAGCTAAAATAGGGGATGTGGAAAGAGGACAGACGCAAGGTTTAGAAAGAAGAAGCTGGTCATCTACGGGTGGGAGTGGAGAAGATGATCCAAGTGGGGAGAGAGAGTAAGCCCAGAAAACGGAGACGGATGATAGGGTGGGGTCAGGACGAAGCATCACCAACGTTCTTCCACCTCACAGTTTTCACCAAAGCAAAGGGCTATACATTTGTTTTTAGTGTTCTGCTGGGTTGGAAGAATTAAAATATAGAAATAAAAATCCCCAAAGCCTTGGAACTAATTACAGCAGATGATGGACACTCTTGTAAATACAGGGGAAGAGAGGGACAGTGCTCTTTTGAAAAGATCATTTGAATAAAGTAGCCAAAAAATTGATAGGGACAAGATTATGGTATTTAGGCACAGAGATCCTACAAACCCTCCTTGTGGAAAGCATATATGTGTGCCTAATCATCTAAGTAGTTGGATTTTAGGAGTTGATGGAAGATAAATGAAAGATCATTGCAGATTTTACAGACATGGTCTACAAAATGGCAGGATACTCCTGTGATGGTCAATGCCACCAACTCTCTTCACTATTTCTTCACATGAAAACATAAATCAATTAGTTAATCAATCACCTTGTATTTGTTGGGCATTTACTTTGCTTCAGGTACTTTACTAAACCCTGAGGCTACAGTTACCTACACAATCCCTATCCTCACCAAGATTAGTCTAGCAGTGGTGAAAGGCCTTAAACAAACTATTATATATACAATAACAAATTAAATGACTTCAAGGAGGTAAAGTGCTGTGAAGGAAAAGTACAGAGTGCTAAGGGAGTTTATGATGGAGTGAGGTCAAAGAGGCTTTACCCAACCACCCTGTGATTAGATATAATGGGTTGGAATAATTCAACCATGGCCAATCTTAATGACAAAGCAAGAGTAACATGAGCCTCAGAGTAACCTGGTGGGATCATATGCGCCAAAATGAAACCCCTGACATTTGCCAAGGGCGACTCCAGGAAGTTCTTTAACACATTCAGACTAAGGTATATTTAGGAGTTATCTATACTCACATAACTTTATCTTGTACAATGCAACATATCTGGATAAAAAATAGAAATCCAAATTACACACAGGCAATTATATATAATGGTAGCAACTTGCATAGTGGAAAAGCCAACACTGGACAAAATACTTTAAGTGAGTACTAGATACAATTGGCGCTAGGCTTGGGGCCCTAGGACTAGCCAAATGAACTTACAGTGAAAAAAGCCACAGTGAAGAAAAAGACTTAGTGGGCAGACTCACAGATTCAGAAAAAGACTTACTGGAAGGGGTGTTATTCCAGAAGGGAGGGAAAGGATGCCAAACAGCCTGGATCAACCATTGAGCATTTGAAAATTGGGTACAACAAACTCAACAAATAATTAACCAATATGCTAGTGCTTTTTTTCTCTTTAGCCATGGGTCAAAGACTGCACTGGGGAGCTAAACCTCCAAAAATCATCTGCAGAGCAGCAGCAAAAAAAGGGTCCTGCTGAGGTAGGAGGCAGGGCTCCCTTCTGGACAAGATTGAAGACTTGGGAAACAGGGAGGAGGGGAAAGCACCTCTCTGTAAGACACACCCACCAGTGACAGTTTACCATTCCCATAGCAGCACGCAGAAGTTACCACCCCTTTCCATGGTGATGATCTGGAAGTTACCACCCTTTTTATAGAAATTTCTGAATCACTTGTCCCTTAATTTGCATGTAATTAAAAGTGGGTATAAACGTGATTGCAGAACTGCCGCTGAGCTGCTACTCTCAACACACTGCTTGTGGGGTAGCCCTGCTCTGCAGGCGCAGCCATGGAGCTGTAACACTGCTGCCTCAGTAAAGCTGGCTTTTTCCTCCACCTGCTCGCTCTTGAATTTCTTCCTGTGTAAAACCAAGAATCTTCCCAAGTGGATCCCCAATTTTGGGACTTGCCTGACCTGCAATATTGCCACCTTAGGAGAGCCTCTTAACATGGCTATTTATTAAGGTCTTTCTGAATGAGCAATCCTGCGCTAAAAGCTTTATATATAGTATTCCATTTAAAGCCTATAACACATATTTTGTGGTAGCAAAGCCAGTAGGTACACAAAACAACAAATTACAGTCATGACTCCATGATTGAACTCAGTAAGTGCATTCCAAAACTAGAACTATAAATTTCAAGTTTATGAAGACAAACATTTTTCCATTAGAAAACTTCTATGTTAATTTTAGCTGGAAAAATCTAATCCTGCTGTTGATTTGCTAGAGTTTGCTTAAGTGTTCCCTAAGGCAATGGAACAAAGAGATATGCATTTAAAGGCTTCAGTGAAATAATTAATTGCTGCTCTAAAGATATACCAACGTTATTTCATGATTTTTGGCGTTCTTCCTCTTTGCGTGTAAGGATAGACAAGGACTGCATGTTTTCCTTTTTCAATTATTTAGGAGTGAAAAGAAGTCTATTTTTGGCTCAATATGCTATACTACTGAAAAACTGATCCTTATTTTACACGTTACAGTAACATTTGTGAGAACTGGGTGAGCAGTATTTTTACCCAAGAACTTTCTTTTGTGTCTTGTGTATAGTAACATCATTATAAGGAAAGAAGAATTGCCTTGCTTTGCCAGCTTATGTCTCATGACAGGGCAAGGGCATCTCTGTGACAGGCTTTTGATGTTCTAGAATGATGTAGGAGGTTTTAAGCCAGCTAGAAGAGGATCCATGAACCTGTAAAATTGCAAATGGTATGTTTTTGTTATGTACATGCTTTTTATCTAGGATGGGTCCATAGCTTTCATCTGAATCTCAAAGATGTCTTGAACAAACCAATGATTAAGAGCACTGCTGTAGAACTTTCTAAAGGCATAAGTAACCAAATTTATGAAATAGAGAATTCTTGTTGTACTAATTATATGTAAATGTAGTGTCACACTTCTTGTTCTCAAAAGAGTATCAAATGAGTTACAAGGTCCATGTTTGTGACTTAAATGTTTTCTCTATCTGAGGTTCCCTAAGTCTATCCATTTGTTATAAATATCCTATCTTCACCCTTGATATTATATAAGAAGGTTGTCTTTTGTTTGCTGAGATTGTCTAGAGGTGGTATTTTGATTTTTTTCTTCCAATAGAGAAGATGCACTTGTTCCAATACAATCACTTTCACTTGTCAGTTCTTCTTGAATATCAGAAAGCATCTGTAGGTAACTGATCAGGCTACATGATGTATGTGCATATGAAAGCATATGGGTGTATACATGATAACTAATGTTGAAAATGAGTACCACTTACTAATCAATATATAAACCATGTATGTCTCAACTACCTACTGACTCCATCTTTACATGGTTTCACATTGAAAGAAGTTTAATCCTTCATCTAAAATAATCAAAGAGAAATCTACATTTTTATTGACGTCTCTTAAAGAGCACCAAATGGGAAGCACTAATGCAAAACAAAAATGACTTGACATTCTCATTTTCCATCCCATGCACTTTTAACATGTATGTGGTATCTGCTCTAAAGTATTTCTCCTCTCCCACTCCAGGTTCTCTAAAATTTCCCACAGTTCAGTCTATTTAGGCTCTGATATCGCCTCTCTTCTCTCTATCATAATTCTATGCTATGTATCAATTTAATCTCTCTGGTTTCTTTCTTTTACCTGTTCTGTCACTACCCCAATTCCCCTCCCACCTCCCACTAGAAGCTGATCCAGCAAGCAGCAATGCTTTCTTGGGTGGGGTATTGGATAAAAGGTTTACATTTGAAATTCATTTTGTTTGTTCTGACACCAGTGCAAAGAAAAACACCACATCAATTTGAGAGCTAAAAATATAATGTCAATTTGAGATTTTATATTTCTTGACTAACTCGTCTAATAATTTAACAGTTTCACACCTGATTAATTTGCTAAAATGAACTGTTTACACACATTAGTCAATACATAGTTGCTTCGGATTATTCTCATCATATTAACTCACTATTCATAACAAACACACACACACAGCCCACCACCACCACCACCACCACCACCCTTTTAATGTTTAATTTTTTATTTTAATTGAACCTATCTTTTACTGTAAGTACCATGGTACAGAGCTTGATCCAGGAAGGAAAAGCTTTAAGTTTCAGGCAGATGGAAAATTAATTTGAGTAAAAGCATCTCGGCATCAGTGAAAGTTTGGCACATCTAAATCCTGTAAGTACTTAGCCTCTCTTCTTTTATCACCATTAAAACCTGGAAACCAAACCTCCAGGGAAAATGTCATGGTGGGGTACGTGGGGCAGGGCACATTGGTAAATGTAAGTTTAAGAAGCCTTCAGTCTTTGTTCCCACAGCAGGGGAGCCCTATATGCCACCTGACATGAGGCCAGGGACATGGACATGCACATACACGGATTTCAGAATGTGCCAGTCCAGAGTCCTGGAAGCCAGTAATCCCAGGAATGATTGCTGCCGAAACCTGCCTGGGTGTTAAGAGCAAAGAGAACAAATAGCACAGGCCCATTAAACCTGCAAATGTCCTTCTGAAGATATCCATCAGAAGTAAGAAACACTTGAACTTGATAAGTCAACAAGCGGCTTTCAGGTGACTGCATTAAGAGTTTCCTATTTGGGGCAGGACGTTTGTCTTGCCAGGAACAATGATCACTCATTGTAAACAGATTACTACCAATCGATCAATCAACAGTGACTAGAAACACCCACAGAAAAAGCCTCTGGTCACAGAAGAAGTACCAGACTGGGAGTTGGGAGGCCATTCTTTTCCTGGCTCTGTCATCAATTACCTGTGTGACCTTGGCCTTAAAGACACCTTTCAGGTCTAATATTCTCTGACACAAAAACCTTCATAGTCCACGATTTGAAACCAATGTACACATGAAAACATTACATAAGAGAGTGAACAATAGTGACATTTCCTGGCTCTGGGCTTTGGTTTCATCATTTGTAAAATGAGTAGGAGGAGAAGGGGGATGAACATCTAAAGTGTGGTCCAGTTTAAATGTGTGTGTCTGTTTTTACAGAAAGCACCATAACAGAAACTCCGTGTAAAGAAGCATTAAAAAATACCTTCTGCCCGCAAGAGGGTTCCAGCCCAGCTAGCTAGGAAAGATTTACATGTACACACACACACACAATCAAATAATTTATGGACAAAAATTTGACGATGTAATGTGGGTCAATATTAGCAAGCACTGATTGTTTGGAAATGGCTGTTAGAAATAATAGTAAAGTATAAAAAATGCGAAAAGTGTAACACAGAAAACAATGTCAAAGATAGTTGTTCTGCATTCCCGACCTGGCTCCCGGCCCTACTGTGTACTGGGTCTTAACTTTTACAGGTGAATCCTGTAATCCATATTTGCATGTAGCTGCAAGCACTGCAATCAGTGCCCTGGCTTAGGGAATGTGAAATGACATGGCAGTAGTTCTCTGTCACAGTAAAGTGTTGCTCCTGCTACTTGTCTTGAAGTTTCCCTTGCCTCCCACCTCATTCATTCATTTAACAGAGAAGGTAGGCACTTTGTTAGGTACTGGGAGTGCAAAGGAAGGTAAGTCTTAAACATCACTTCCTTAAAGATGTCAAATTACATGATGCCTCAGTGTAGGGTCCCATAGTTCCCCGGATTTCTCTTGAATTCCATACCAACTTGTTGCATGTATCAATAGTTCATTATTTTCTTATTGCTGACTAGTATGACAAGGTATAGATGTACCCGAGTTTGTTGAACCATTCACTCATGGAATGGCACTTGGGTTTTATTTTCCAGTTTTCTGCTATGTACATTTGTATATAGGATTTTGTGTGAACATCAAGTTTATATTTCTCTGGGATAAATGCCAAAGAATGCAGCCGCTAGGTTGTATGGCAAGTATGTGTTCGTTTTGTAAGAAACAGCAAAACTATTCTCCAGAGTGGCTGTGTTACTCTACATTCTCACAATGAATGAATGACAGATCTACATTCTCACAATCAATGAATGACAGAGCCAGTCTCTCGATCTTTTCCAGCATTCGGTAAAATCACTATTTTTTATTTTAGCTGTTCTTGTAGGTTTGTAGTGATATCTCATTGTCATTTAATTTGCATTTCCCTAATGACTAATGATGTTGACAATCTTTTCATATGCTTCTTTGGCTGTCCATATCTCTTTTATTTCACTTCATAATTGGATTGTTTGTTTTACTGTTGAGTTTTAGAGATTTTTTACATTTCAAAATATAAGGTCTTTGTCAGGTGATTTATAAACATTTTCTTCCACTCTCTAGCATGTTTTCTTATTTTCTGTTAAGAGTGTCTTTTGAAAACTGAGGTTTCTAATTTTCATGAAGTTACATTCATTTTTCCATTATGAATTGTGCTTTTGGTGTCATGTCTTATAACTCTTCACCTAGCCCTAGGTCCTGAAGATGTTCTTTTATTTTTTTTTCAAAAGTTGTATAGTTTTGTATTCTACATGTAAATCCATGATCCATTTTTGAATTAATTTTTCCATATGATGCGAGTTTTAGATTGAGTTCATTTTCTTTGCCCAAGGATATCCAATTGTTCCAGCACCATTTGTTGAAAAGACCATCTTTCTTCCTCCATCGGGTTGTTTTGCACCAGCAATCAACGTATTTTAAAATTGACTTCCACAAAAGCTGTGGTTCTGGCCCTCACAGAGCTCACAATCTCCAGAGGGAAACAGCAACAGTCATAGCACTTTAAGATAAAAGCTAGAACAGGGGTCTGCACAGGGTGCTGAGGAAGCCAAGGAGGCTATACCGCAGGAATGGGCTTCCTGTCCACTTCCTTGCATCCACAACTCCCTGTCTGTCCTTGAAGTCTGCTTGTAGACCTTCCTGGATTTCTCCTCTTTTGCCTCAGCTTAGAATAGTCAGATTAACCACCTGCATTGGAACAACGGCTACTGAACTATGCTCCCAGGTTTTTACTCCAGATCCCTGCCACTCCAGGTCAACTAGACTCTCATTCTAGGTCTGCTTCAGTCTTGGCCATCCAGTGTCACTTAACATACTGTATTCCAATTTTTTGTTTGTTTTGTTTTGTTTGTTTGTTATTTGAGGCTGGGTCTCACTCTGTCACCCACACTGGAGTGCAGTAGCGCGATCTTGGCTCACTGCAACCTCTGCCTCCTGGGTTCAAGTGATTTTCCTGCCTCAGCCTACCCAGTAGCTGAGATTACAGGCTCACACCACCATGCCTGGCTAATTTTGTATTTTTAGTAGAGACAGAGTGTCACCATGTTGGTCAGGCTGGTCTTGATCTTCCGACCTCAAGTGATCCCCCCTGCCTCGGCCTCCCAAAGTGTTGGGATTAAAGGCATGAGCCACCTCGCCCAGCCACTGTATTCCAATGTGTAAGACCCATGGTTTCTCCCCATTTTGTTTGGGGTTTCCTGCCCAGACCAAGGACATCAGGATGGAGTAAAGCAGAGAGATACGCATTTTCCCATGAGTTGGTGCTGTGCAGGGAACCAGTCAGGTATATTCTAACTCCAGATTTAGGGGACAGTAGATAGAGAAGAAAGGGGTGTTTCTTGCTAGATTGACAGCCTACTCCATTTGAGCTCATGGGTCCTTAATGTGTAAAATGTACATTAATAACAATAATAGCAACAATAATCCATTATGTGGCTTAAACTATCTAAAGGGTTGGTCTACATAATTAAACGGATTAGCCACAGAATTGCTCCACTCTCCCCATCTGAGGATTTGTTGGGCACTGATCACATTAAGCTATCTCTGCTTAACTATTTATGATCTGAACTCCTTTGAAGAAAACTCACCCTAAAACAACTAGTCGGGGTCCTGGCATGGGGGAGTTTCTCTTCTATGGTGACAGGGTCTGCTAGGAACTGAGGAATAATTTTTTTTTTGGCCAGGCTAATAGCTGGAAATGTGATTCATCAATTAAAGACTGGAAACACTGGTCTCTTTCATAACTCCAAATTCTCAGAATGTTAATCAAGCAGAGTCATCCTATTTCCCTGGCAGGCCTGGCATAGAATCAAGACTTAAAAGGAAAATTCTAAACATGACCTGTTAGCAGTGAAGAACTTTCTTTTTTAATAAGATGTATCCATTAATGAAGCTCTCCTGCTTTGGGACGTGTGCTAATTAATCGTAAATGGGGGAGATGATCCCTGTTATGGTAATGCCAGCTGCTGTAACATATAAACTCCAAAAAATTAATAGCTTAACAAAATTGAAATGTACCTCTTGCTCCCATACATGAGTGTTTCTACTTAAAGGTAGGTTCTAAGTAGTAATTCAGGAACTCAGGCTCCTTCTACTTTGGAGCTCCTCCAGCTTCAATATGTGGCTTCCAAGATTGTTGACCTGAGGGAAGAGCACAGAGGATGGCAATTAGGTGTTTTTATGGGCCAGGCCTGCAAGTAGCTCAGATCATTTCTGCTCATATTCTATTAGGTAGAATCTGGTCTCATGACCTCATTAATTTCAAGAGTGTCTGGGAAATGTAGCAAATCTCTGTGTCCAGGAAAGAGGATCAGGTTTGGTGAACACACTATGGTGTCTGACACAGTCCTGAAGTAACTGCATGTCAGTGGTCTAAAACCAGATATGTGATTTGCAGAATAACTGGAGATCTTCCAGGGTATATAGTCCCATACAGTCTAGCTTTTTCAATGTGATGATGATGATAATGACAGTAGGGTTGTTAATACAGCAAAGAGTTCCTGATGAGCCAGTGAGCCCACCACAAAATTTGTTCAATTGCCTTGCTTCTTTCTATCTGTACATGAGTGGGTATATAAATTGGTGACATATTTCCTTTATCATTGAAATAAATTAATGATAAATGGCCATTAGTGTGATTCTCATATCTTTACCCAGAACACTGTGCATGAGTTAAGCAAGTCTTTAGAAAGGTAATATAGTGTAGTAGCTACAAACATAACCTTGAATTATAGCTGGGTTCAAATTCTGCCATATATTAGTTGTATTAATTAATACTTCTTAATTGCAAATAATCAACTTTAGCTAGCTTATGCTAAAATGGGGGAAATTATTATAGGACTACCTTGTGGAATTCATGGTAGAAATACAGCTAGAGCTCAAAAGGGCCATAAATTAGGATCTGCAAGGCTGTCATGACACCTCTCACCCCTGCTTCTCTTTGCAGCTGCTTCACTCTCATATTCTCTGCCTCTGATGCTTCTCCAACCGCATTATCAGAATCTACTTCTCCAAGCCTGTCAAGCCTATATGTTTCAGCCATAAGCAGGGACTTGCAATGTCTGAATTCCAGCTTCATATTTCTAGGAGAAAAAAAATTTGTTTGGCTCAGCTTGGGTGATATATTCGTTGCTGGCCCCAATCAATAATGAGGTTCTGTCCAAAAAATCTCTTTCAGAGACCAGCTTTTTTAGATGTGGAGTTAGTTCTTAGGAGACAGAGAAAGAGAGACAGAACTATGCTAGCAAGTATCTTACCTCTCAGAGCCTCCTTTTCTTCATCTGTAAAATGGAGATAACTACCAAACCCGAAGATTATTTTCAGGACTAAATGAGACAATGTATACGAAGTCTAACATAGGACAAGGCACAAAGGATATTTAATAAACAATGAATGAATGGATGTATATAAACTAACAGTGTATATCACTCCATTTATCAAAGGCTGCAAGCTCAAGATAAAGTTGGATAAATAGGCAAAGTTCTGATATGAAGGTTACTGGGTTTCGATGTTATGCAACCGCATTGCTCGTGCTGCAGTCCTGAAAACCTGAGGGTGTTATGCATTAAACAATAAAAATATTAGGAATTTAAACTCTAATATAGATTTGCAGGCTAGCCAGATTCCACATCTGAGCTTTTATACCGGAATTTATGGAAGTGCAAATACACCTATTATAAAAAAGGAAACTGTTATTGCTAACTCATATGATTTAATATACAATGGGTCAAGCAGATAGCAGTTTTAGAAAAACAATTCATTCCCAGGCCTCCAGACTGCCACTTAGTTGGAAGTTCCTACTCACGGCACTCTTTACTGCCATGTTTATTACTCTGATTTTCCATGCAAGCAAAATAATTAGAGGCAGAATTCCATCAAACTCTATGGTGAACTCCATTTGGCTAAAACGATAGACAGCCTAGGTTTCCCTTCGTAACATCTACCACAATATGAGAGTCTCCTACAGAAAACAAAAAGCAGGAACCTCCAAAGCCATAAAAGTCTTGTTCAGAGATATTTCTGAGTTATCTCTGTAGTATTTTCATATTATCATGGAGTGTCAAAGTGGAAAATATATTCCTCCCTAAAAACATCTGCTGTGCTTCCCTTCCATGAGAAAGATAACCCTAAAATTCACTTTCTGAAGACACATGAGGATTTGGCAGCCAGGCAAATATCTTTATTGCTATTCCAATCCCAAAGGAACTGGAGCAATTATTCACACTCATCCAACACACTTGAAATCGAAGGCCCCACAGAAGGCCCCTATCACATCAGTAACACAATTGTCGCTATTTGAAATAAATATAGAAACGGAGGAGGTGGGGATTACAGAGTTTTTTTCACTCTTGTTGCCCAAGCTGGAGTGCAATGGTGTAATCTCAGCTCACTGCAACCTCCGCCTCCCGGGTTCAAGGGATTTTCCTGCCTCAGCCTCCTGAGTAGCTGGGATTACAGGTGCCTGCCACCATGCCTGGCTAATTTTTGTATTTTTAGTAAAGACGGGGTTTTGGCATGTTAGCCAGGCTGATGTCGAACTCCTGACCTCAAGTGATCCACCTACCCCCGCCTCCCAAAGTGCTGGGATTACAGGCATCAGCCACGGCGCCTGGTCCAGAGTTGCAAAAAATATATGGAGCCATTTCCCTCTCAAGGGCATGGAGCTTAATTCCTCCCCACTTGAGAATAGGGGGCACTTAGTGACTCATATCCAAAGACTAGCTTATGGAAAGGGAAAAAATAGTAACTTTACAACAGAGAAATGTGGCAGACACCAGCTTAGCCAAATGATCAAAGTTAACACCACCCGTGATGAGTAACGATGTCACATACCCTTGTTACGATGGGTTGAGAAGAGTACCTCACCTTGTGTTATTGTTTCCAATAAACTTAGAGTTCATGGTCTAAATATGAGGAGAATATTAGACATACCTAAATTGAGGGACATTCCTCAAAATAGCTGACTAGTACTCTTGAAAACTGTCAATGTCATCAGAAACAAAGAAAGAGAAACTACTACAAGTCAGAGGAGACTAAAGAGACATGATAACAAAATGCAATGTGGTATCGTGGATGGAATCCTTACACAGAAAGAGAATATACTATTGGAAAAACCAGTGACATTTGAATACAGTCTATAGGTGATATTAACATTACAAAAAGTTAGGTGAAGAGTATATGGGAAGTCTCTGTACTAGCTTGTAAATGTAAAATTATTTTAAAAATTTGAATAGGAATACTATTCCTTACAAATAACCGCAATTAAATTTTCTTTCTCAGTTCATTCTTGGCTCAGCGATTTGCTTTTATCATTATGTCTCCCTCCCAACTAAAATATGACCTAGAAATTCTGACTCAAACCTCTGGTATGATCAGAAAGTTGCTAGAACTTGATGGCAGCCCTGAAGCTTGTACCCAAGGGTCTGTTCTTTGAAGTACACAGTAATATTTCAGAGTACCTATATAGACCTTTCCATGAGACTCTAAAACCATCTTTCGTAGAAAACACAAATTCTAGCCTATAGCTAGAAGCAAACATCATGAGCCATCATCCTCCCAGGATCAAAAAGTCAAAGCTATTTTCAACTTCTCACTCTTCTCATTCTCCACATCCTAATGGTCGTCAGGGATTCTCCATCTGAAATGGCTCTTGCAGTGGTCCACACATCTTCAATCCTATTGCCAATGCCATGCACAGGGTCTCGTTGTATCTCTCCCGGGTCAGAGAAGTAGCCCAATCTGTGATTCTCTTTCTACTCCACTGCCACAAACCTTCCCAGGCTTCCCTCTGCATAAAAAGTAAACTTCATACTCTTCAGCGAGGCATTCCAGGTCTTTTGCCATCTGATCCCAGAATATTTTCTCACCTTGTTTCTCTTTACCCTTTATTCAACTCCAGTAGCCTCCTTTCCATTTTCTAAACACTCTTCAATGTTTAGCCTTTATAAATCTGCTTATGCTGAACATTCTAACTGGAATCTCCTATCTTACTTCCCTCTGTTTATTGAAGTCTCATCCACCTCGACTCAGACTTCAACCTCCCCACAAGACTTCCCATAATTACTTCAGTTAGTAATTTCTTTTCTCACCTCTCCAGATACATATTACCTACTGTGACATGTCAGTTGTTTGAATCAATTGTTAAGCTATTAAAATATTAAAAGTCATCATGAAAATGAAAATTTCATTATTCATTGGTTGGTAGGTCTCTGTTTAAATAAAATTCTGGATGCCAGTAACAAAATCCTGGTATGCTTCATGGGGGAACATAAGTCAATAAGACTTTGGACTACAACTTCTAAAAGTAAATTGCAAAAAAATAGATTAGTGTTGAATTTGTTATTTGCAACATACAGTAGCTAGAACAATATTAATAATTTAGACAAAAGGACTATAATCTAAGAATCTTCCACTTATGAATGCAAAGAGAGTACAAAAAGTTTTAAAGTCATGCAGTGATTAAAAAGGTATACAACCTGTGGCGGGCGCCTGTAGTCCCAGCTACTCGAGAGGCTGATACAGGAGAATGGCATGAACCCAGGAGGCAGAGCTTGCTGTGAGCTGAAATCACACCACTGCACTGCAGCCTGGGCGAAAGAGTGAGACTCAGTCTAACAAAAAAAAAAAAAAAAGTCTTCATCCAACTCTTGGTTGAAACTGACAGAAACTCAACTAATATACTTACATGTCCATCGATAGACTTCAGACATGTACTGATATAGGTACCTCAGTGAATATCAACTTTGTATTAGTTCTGTCAAAGAAATGTTGAAAAAGTTCATATATATGAGACATATGAAAACCAAACAACAGTAAGGGGGCAAAATTAACATCAGATGAAGTAGAATTCAGAGCAAAAGGCTTAATTAGAACAGTATTTTTTTTTTTATTATACTTAAGTTCTAGGGTACATGTGCACAATATGCAGGTTACATATGTATACACGTGCCGTGTTGGTGTGCTGCACCCATTAACTCGTCATTGACATTAGGTGTATCTCCTAATACTATCCCTCCCACCTCCCCCAACCCCATGACAGGCCCTGGTGTATGATATTCCCCTTTCTGTGTCCAAGTATTCTCATTGTTCAGTTCTCACCTATGAGTGAGAACATGCGGTGTTTGGTTTTCTGTCCTTGCGATAGTTTGCTGAAAATGATGGTTTCTAGCTTCATCCATGTCCCTACAAAGGACATGAACTCATCCTTTTTTATGGCTGCATAGTATTCCATGGTGTATATGTGCCACATTTTCTTAATCCAGTCTATCACTGATGGTCATTTGGGTTGGTTCCAAGTCTTTGCTATTGTGAATAGTGCCGCAATAAACGTACGTGTGCATGTGTCTGTATAGCAGCGTGATTTATAATCCTTTGGGTATACACTGGGATGGGATGGGATGGCTGGGTCAAATGATATTTCTAGTTCTAGATCTTTGAGGAATCGTCACACTGTCTTCCACAATGGTTGAACTAGTTTACAGTCCCACCAACAGTGTAAAAGTGTTCCTATTTCTCCACATCCTCTCCAGCACCTGTTGGTTCCTGACTTCTTAATGATCACCATTCTAACTGGTGTGAGATGGTATCTCAATATGGTTTTGATTTGCATTTCTCTGATGGCCAGTGATGATGAGCATTTTTCCATGTGTCTGTTGGCTGCATAAATGTCTTCTTTTGAGAAGTATCTGTTCATATCCTTCGCCCACTTTTTGATGGGATTGTTTGATTTTTTCTTGTAAATTTGTCTCAGTTCCTTGCAGATTCTGGATATTAGCCCTTTGTCAGATAGGTAGATTGCAAAAATTTTCTCCCTTTCTGTAGGTTGCCTCAGAACAGGATATTTTGAATGACAGAAGGAAACTATAACTGCCACAAACCCTTATGTACCAAACAAAACAGGAATCACCTGGATAAGGTAAAGACTCTTAGTAATAAAAGAAGAATTTGATAAAGTCAAAATCAAAACCATATTTGGGTTCTTTCCAATTTTCAGCTATTTTATTCTTTTGAATAAGTCTGTTATGAACATTCAAAGTAAATATATTTGTGGATATATGTTTTTATTTATCAAGAATAAATATCTAGGAGTAGGATTGCTGGATCATACAATACATGTATGTTTAACTATATAAGAAACTGTCAAACTGTTTTCCAAAATGGTTGTACCATTTTGTATTTCCACCAACAATATGTAAGTCTCAATTGTTTCACTTCTTTGCCTATGCTTGGTATTACCAACTGTCTTTATTTCAGCCCTTCTAGTGAGTGCAGTAATAACATGAGCCTTTTCTAAAGACTTAATGAGAGGGTTTTTAAAGCATTAAGTCCAGGATAAGAAATATAAGCACTCAATGAATATTAGCCATTAGAATTATTATATAGCAGAAAAGGGGATAATAGACCTCCAATACAAAGGATATCTATAAATTGTTTAAAAAAGATAACCCAGTATAAATATGGATGATAGAAACAATCAGTTTTTAGAAAAGAAATTATGAATAGACAATACAAATATAAAAAGATTCTCACTCTCACTAGTGGTCAGGAAAGTAAAAATTAAGACAATAATGAAGTATTGTTGTTTTTCATTCAATTAACAAAAAGAGTACAACTGATAGCATCAGTGTTTTATGGGTATGGAAAGAGGGACGTTTTTATGTACCATTAGTGAGAATGTAAATTGCTGTAATTTTGAGGAAAGCATTTGGGCAGAATCTATAAAAATTTTAAATGTGGATATATTTTAAATCAGCACTTGCATTCCTAGGATTTTTGTCATTCATTAAGAAAAGTATCTCAACGTGATAATGTAGTTAATAATGGAAAGCAATAAAAACACTCCTAGGTACCTATTAATAGTAGAATGGAGGAATAAATTAAATCCGACCTCACTAGGGAATACTATGCATCTATTAAATGAAAATGGAAGATTTACATATATTGTCTGGGGAAAATTTATGTGATATATTGTTAAGCAAGTCACAGAGTAATATAGTATGACCCATAGGCAGGAATGACCTCCATGGGTCCCAAACTCAGATGTGCAAAAATCATCTTTAATTTTCTATGACTGAATGTAAGTTCTGTCTTTTTTAATGGTTAAAATGATAAATTTTACATTATATAATTTTTTTAAAGTTCTGTCTTGAGTCCCCTTTTGGCCTGATGATAAGAACAGAGTCTTCAGTCGATTCAGAGTAAATTCAGTCAGTGCAGGTTTCCCACCCTCCACTCCTCCTCTTCTTTCTCTATGTTGAGTTTAAGGAGAGACAAGGCCTTGAAGTGTGTGAGGGGCGCAGGCTCAGGGCACGTGGTCCTTGGTCATCCCCTGCTATTGTATCCTTCCCTTTAGATGGCCAGATCTCCGGGTCTGCCAGCAGCTGCTGCCACCTCCACACTGATCCCAGCACAAGGGCAAACATTCTGCTGCTCACTAAGGAACACGGTGGGGAGAGGGGCATAAAGACTGCATAGGGGTGCTGAAGACCTATTTTCAAAACACCATCTCTTCCAGTCACTATTCTCACTTCCATTTCTGACTATAACACTGAACCCAACCAAACTTCCCACTAAGGAACAACTGTAAGAGCTAGATAAATTTTAAAAAATAAAATACAAATCTGTTTGAAGGCATCTGAGCTCTACACAGGAGCCAGGATTAAGGTCCCAGAGCTGAGGTCCCATAGAGAAGGGAAAGCCTGCGGTGAGCACATTCCACCCTGTGTTTCCTGTGAGGCATTTACTCATTCGAAAGCAGTGAGGTGTGGAAAAAACCAAGCAGAAAAGCAGAAAGCAGCAGCTGAGCAGAGCAGCGACAGTCATTTGCAGATAGCATTTAAAAGGCAGAGTTTAGAGTTACCCAGTGCTAGACACCGAATGCTTGTGTATTCCCAAAATTCATATGTTGAAACCCCAACCCTTAATGTGATGGTATTAGGAGGCAGGGCCTCTGGGAGGTGATTAGGTCATGAAGGGGGAGCCTTCACGAAGGGGCTACTGCCCTCATAAGAAGAGACAGGAGAGAGCTCACTCTTTCCTCGCTCTCTCCTTCTTCACCATGTGATGACACAATGAGAGGGTGGCCCCCATGAGGAAGATGGCCCTTGCCAAGAGCCAAATCATGCTGGCACCCTGATCTCAGACTTCAAGCCTCCAGAACTGTGAGAAATAAATGTTTGTTGCTTAAGCCACTCAGCCTATGATATTCTTGTTATAGCAGGCTGAGCTAAGACACAAAGGCATGTAAATATAGAGACCAAGAACCTTGAGGAAGGAAAGTGCAGTGAAGTGAGACCATGAGTCATCTGCCAGCCCTAAGTGGCCCCGAATGGGAAGCAAGGGTTACAAGGCTTAGATGTCTAGATGAGCTTTTCCTTCACACCACGTTTTGAAGATAAAAATCAGAGTTCAGGGCCCTCTGAGGAGGGGGGGGCACTAGTAGATATCCCAGGCTCTCAGTTGGGGACCCAAAAAGCTGTACTTTAGACATAAGTAAACTAGAAACAGGGAAGGTCTTTATTTTAAAAATATGAAATTGGGAATTGCTTGTCTTTCTTTCTTTAGACCATTAGTCCAGGAATTTATATGTTTTCTGTTGTGGGTCAAAATTTACTTTGAAAGTATTCTTCAAGCCTATTGTTTAGGCTTTATAGATAAGAACCAATTCTCTTGATTCTCTTTTTGTTTCTGCTGCAGTAACCTTACTCTGTGGATAACCAGTGTCAAAGGTGGGTCTGAACACAGGAAGGGCACCAGATTTAAAGGTGAAAAAATTAATCGCCCAAAAATATAAATCCATGTATGTTATGGAGATAACGTGAGATGATAGGACCCACTCTACAAAACTGTTGGAGGAACAGAGATAACAGTTGTGAAATGTCTCATTCAGTGCCTGGCACACACAGTAGGACTACAATAAGTTATTACTCTTATAATTCTCTCTTTAATGATTGTTTCCATGACACTAAAGATAAGAAGTGTGTTCCTTTCAAACTCAGCCAAGTCAATGTTTGGGAATGCATGACACTAAAGTTCACTCTAAGTTTTTCCTTTGACAGTTACTAGTTGACATTTTAGACAGTCACCTATGAGCAATGTTTCCTGGAACCAGAACCTTTGAAATTACAACAGTGTTGAAAACAGCTAAGATTTGGTAACAGAATCAGGGAGACTTACAATAAAGGTTTCTCATTCTCACCTTGGTCTCTCCAGAACCTGAGCTTTTAGAAGACTTTAGGTTCAAAAGCTTTTTCAGCTTTGCAGAAACTGAAAGCGTCACACCAGCTAAAACAAAAGGTCAAATTTCTTTAGGCTGAAATAATATCAACTCTGTGTTAACACTACTTAGCTCATGGTCATTAGTAGCTTTGATTGTTTGTCAATGACATCTTTGAAATTTCGAGGAGACAGTCGGTGGGTGACATAATTTTACAGATTGACATTTGCGGTTTCAGTATTCCAATGGACTATGTCCAGAACAGGCATGACCTTGGACGCAAGTTCAGCACAACAGCTGGAGTTAGGCCACTGACTGCTGACTTAACGTTTCCCTCATTATTATAATTAGTGCCACATCTATGACAGAGACTCATGTGATTATCCAATTCATAATACTAAATAAAAATGACATTATTGATAGTCACACAATAACTGCCCAAACAAAAAGCACTGATCGAATAGATGAAATTTTTCTTAATAAATGTGTTCTTAATTAAGCTGTTACTTGAGTAACATACTTTTTCAAAACGTGGAATTCATAGAAGAGAAAAGAGGGCTTGTTCAGGAGGTCTTGTTTGGGGGTAGGAGGAGGAAGATTTGGGAACTTACTCACTTGAAGTGTAGACCAATACCTTGAGTGATGTGAGAGTTCTGAGAGGAAAGACGTATTAGGCAAAGCTTGCAGGGTAAGGGGGCACATGAACTAGGCCTTAGAGAATGTTAATGGTTTAGACATTGGTGAGTAAAGGGTGCTCCAGGAGAAGGCAACTGCTTAAGCAAAAGCAAGGAGGAGCAAGAGAAAAACCTAGAACAGCAATCCTCAGTGACAAAGTTGGAGAGCACAGCATCAATGCATTCTGGGTGTTCCGCCTCAGAGAAGAGATTCCACGAAACTCAGTTTTCAACATACCTTTTTCTGATGAATCTAAATTGCAGACATCTTAAAAGATAACTATGAAATTGTTAATGCCAAAGCAAGTAAATGAGTATATTTTATTTCTTATTCTGTAACTCCTGCCTATTTCTAAGGCACCTACTACTTTGGGTTGCCAATAAAAGAGTTATACCTATAATAAAACCAATAAAAATAATACGTAACTTGTTTATATGCCATTTATTTGTACACACACACACACACAAACACACACACACGTCTGTTAGCTTTTCAATACCCTGGCTCCAAAGTAAAATGGTTTATATTTGCCCCAAGAAATAAGCAGTAATCTCATTAGGCTTTATAGATAAGAACCAATTCTCTTGATTTTCTTTTTGTTTCTGCTGCAGTAACCTTACTCTGTAGATAACCAGTGTCAGAGGTGGGTCTGAACACAGGAAGGGCACAAGATTTAAAGGTGAAAAAATTAATCACCCAAAAATATAAATCCATAATAATATAATATAGATAAACTTGAGTTACATATATCCAGTATTGGCTGGGTATGGTGGCTCATGTCTGTGATCTCAGCACTTTGAGAAGCCAAGGTGAGTGGATCACTTAAGGTCAGGAGCTTGAGACCAGTCTGGCCAACATGGCAAAACCTCATCTCTACTAAAAATACAAAAATTAGCTGGTCGTGGTTGTGTGTGTCTGTAATCCCAGCTACTCGCGAGGCTGAGGCAGGAGAATTGCTTGAACCTGGAAGGCAGAGGTTGAAGCGAGCTGACATCACACCACTGCACTCCAGTGCAGTGTCACTCTAGGCAAGAGTGACTGTCTCAATAAACAAATTATATATATATAAAATATATATTATATATAATATATATGATATATGATACATGATATAATATATATTGTATAATTAAATATTATATTATATTATATTTGTTATAAAATATATATCATAATATAATATTCATTATAGTATATTATATATCACATATCATAATATATAAATATATAAATATATATGATATATGATATAATATATAATATATAAATAAACTATATATATTATATATAATATGTTATCATATATAATTGAAAGAAACCAAACCTTAATATTGGATATCTGTGTAATCTATACACAGATATATGTATATATACATATATGTATACACACACATATGTAAGTGTATATATACATATATGTATCTGTGTATATGTGTATATACACACACACACACACACACATATATATATCTCCAGTATTAAGGTTTGGTTTCTTTCATCCTAAGCTTTTAAAGTATCCTAAAAACCAACTAACTCCTTGAACCTCTCATATATGTATGCGTGTATATATATATATACACACATACACACATATATATTTCCAGTATTAAGGTTTGTTTTCTTTCATCCTAAGCTTTTAAAGTATCCTAAAAACCAACTAACTCCTTGAACCTCTTAAGAGATCATTGTTGTCCATGGTTTTTCAGCATAGAAAAACCCACAGTGCCTTCCATTGCAGCAATCAAAGTTTTAGAGTTAGGAGTCATTATATGCTCATCTTTTCTGCTTTATTAATTTTAGCATTTAGGTATATTTGCCTGTTGGGATTTATCATGTTCTGGCCCTAATGAGCCAGGCAGGATTATGATCAAATTTGCTTTGGGCTTCCCAAGGAACCATGACTGCCTGGAAGAGGCTATGTGGTCCAGGATCCCAGGCACTCTCAGGATATCCAGCGCAGAAGCATCCAAGGGTTTTCATGTATATACATAATCCACCAATAACGACGGTAAATCAAGACGATCCATGCCTGACATGGATTATTGAATGTGATCCAAGCATTAGACACATGCATAGGAAAACTTACTTTAAATCTATGTTTCTTGTACTCAGTAATCCTTTTTAAAGCCCTGGTATTATAACAGAGCATTAATGGAAATAAACCTTAACACCTCCAAGTTAGACAATAGCATTCGCTTTCTTCCTAATGATTAATAAATTGATCCATGCCTGCTGGGGTGACACTTCCACACAATGGGAGAGTCGAACAGGGAATTATAGAACTCTGTCTTTCTAGTTCAGATGTGTCATCTAATTAGATAGCATTTTTTGTTTTGGCTAAAATTCTCACTCAGAAGGATGCTATCTGGTCCATGAGCTACATCTAACTAAGATGCCTGTGCTCAGAGTTCCTTGATCTCTGAACTTCATGTTTTAATATTTACTTCTCTTGTCAGTTCTTCCTTCTACTAAATTATCCCTGCCCTACAACCCCCCTTCCACGATACCTCCAACCATCCTTTAATGCATAGAAAAGAATAGCTTATTTATACCAAAAATCAGATAATAGGGTTATCTGGACAGATGACCCTATTCTCCAGTTAACTCGAGGTTAAATGGATTTTTGAGGGGTTTCACATCTTGTTGAAAATAGATTTATACACTCTTTTATTTTTTCCTTTTAATGATTAAAAGTTATTAAAGTAAAGAGGAATTCTCCCTTTGCAGACCTATAACTACTGTAGGGGCATAAGGGAAAGGAAAGATTAGGTAGAATGCAACCGAGTCCATCCTTACTATGTAGTTTTTTTCTTACTGACTTCTATATTAGCTTATTTTATTAGTGTTTCTCTTTCTCTAAAGAGTCCAATGCTGCAAAATTTACTAAATGAGGGCTTCCCAGTATTGATATTTTGGCTGACTGAATACTGTACCAACTGCCTTTGACCGTGTCCTGTCTCCAAAGTTCCTGGTAATGCAGTCCCAGAAGGCCAGTTTACCAAATGTGTACGATGTAAAACTCGGAGGGACCACCGACACATTGGATTACAAAGTCAATATTATAAAGATTGCAACAAGCTGAAAACATGAGATGAAATAAACAAAATTACAGTTAAAAGAAATAAAAGAACATAGAGGTATTTAGGTTTAAAGTTTTTGTAATCCCAAAAAAAGATTGTCAATTATTCAAATAGACAGCTGCCTCATTAGCTATTCATCTGACCTTTGGGCTTCCATTAATAACTCAATGTAGCCAGCAATGTGACAGAGCTCTTGCAAGTTTGAGGTGATTTGAGTCTGCATTACTGGAATTTTGATGGACTGAGGTAGGTAATAGTTCCACTATACTTTCCTTATCAGTCCACATCTGAAATTGGTGGTCAGGCAGGTGGACAAGAGTATCTGCTATTAAAAGAACCGCATTCTTACTCTTCTCACTTCATTGATTGGCATTTAATACAATTTTATAGTTTAGATTTCCATAGATATTTGTTCCAAACACCTAGTCCTTTCCTAATGTGATGTTCACTGAAAACACATATTAGCATGCTTTGCCTCTAAATTGTGCTTTTCTTATGAAAAAAAAACACCAGATCTCTCATATTAGAAAAGAATGAGCTATTAACTAATATTAGTGTCACTAGTTTATTGAATATACTGAACTCAATGGAATACAACAGGAAATGTCTGTCTTATCCTTTCCCATCACTGCCTTCAGTTATGCTTGGTCCAGTCTCCCCTTCATGACTATTGAGAAAATCTCAGGCAGATCTCAAAACTTCAAAGTTCAGTTTGAAAGTTTAGTGAGGTACAATGTAAAGTTCCAATTTCATTCATTTCAGAGCTTCTTCTCCCAAGCTTGGGCCTGCTTCCCATGGAATGAGGAACCTCCATAGGAGTGAGGTAGGGGCACAGTCTGTGCTTCCTTCCTCTTTCCCCTCATCCTGCTAATTCTGATTCCTGCATGGTTGGAGGAGGAAAGGGGGATGGGAATGTAGGCAGTTGAATTGTAACCTCCAAAAATATCTGTCCACATCTTAATTCCTAGAACTGTGATTGTGAATATATTTGAAAACACAGATCTTTACAGAGGTAATGAAGTTAAAGATCTTGAGTTGAGATTATCCTGGATCATCCAGGAGGGTCCTAAATATAGGGATTTATTATAAGAAACATAGAGAAGAGAAGCACTCAGAGAAGAGGAAGAGGCAATGTGACTGTGGAGATCATTTGGATGGGTGCTGCCACAAGCCAACACATACCTGGAGTCATCAAAAGCTGGAAGAGGCGAGGAACAGATTGTCCCCTAGAGGCCTGACAGAGAGAGAGAGAGAGAGAGAGAGAGAGAGAGAGAGAGAGAGAGAGAAACAGTCCGGCTGACACCTTGAATGGCCTCCAGAATTGTGTGAAAATACATTTCTGATGTTTGAAGCCACCAAGTTTCTAATAATTTGTTATAGCAGCCCTAGGAAATTAATTTAAGAGGCTAAAGGGCAAAAATCCTTTTCATTTAGATTGTGCTCTTTATAGTTCTCTCATGGCTGCCAATTCCCCGTGGGCAAGTGTCCCAAAGCTGGCTATGTTGTTGGGTGCAAGAGCAGGTTTTCTTGGATGCCCTTGAAGGGGCCTGGCCTAGGTAAACAGCTCCCCGGATGGCCTCTTGTGACCCTTTGCTCAGGTCTAGCTGGGGTGACAAGTTCCACAGCCTCTTACTGCTACAACTTCCTCCCCCAAACAGGCCCCCTCATGGGTACAAGACCCTCACATGACTCAGCTACTTTCTGTGGTATTCCCTGGCTTTCAAGGATCTCCACTCACCCTAGCCAATGTGAAGAGGAGGTGGTCACTCCACCATGAAACTGCTCTTTCCTCCCATAGTCACTGACTTCTCTAGTCCGCCTTTGCCTACAGAATCCTCTACCTCCGGGGCCATGGTTCAGCCTCTCTCATGAGCTGCCTCATGGCAGTCCACCCTGGTGGCCCTCCCAAATTGGGCAGCTCGCTAAGCCTCAAGCCAGAGACTGAGACACCAGGTGCTCTCTTACAGCAGACCTCATCTCCATGTGTGACCCCCTTGGAGGCTTCGTTCTTTGTCTACACACTCTCCTCAGCCGTGGGTATGGCCTTCTACTCATGGGGTGGTGGGGGTGAGAGTTGGAGGATCCCTTTGGCCACTCCTTAAAGTACTGGAGGCCATATCTGGTGTCTCCTTGGTTTCTTTATAGAATGTGGGGCACCACCTATTGACCTTAGCTTGGAGCTTTAGCTGAAATCCTGAGATAATAAGAAAAATCCCATTCAATATCCTGTCATACTCTCTATATAGAATAGTAAGTAAGATTTTACAAATGCAAACATACTGTTTCAATTTGATAGCTTTTCTACTTATTCTCATTTATTTTTAATCCTTTCTTATTTTCTCTAAGATTTTTATCTTCTTGACTTGGCTAGAGCTTGTCGGTTCTTGTGATTAGATAAAAAAATTCTTAGAATCTATTAATTGCCATGAACTTTCCCTTTATGGTAGCTCTAGTACTCAGAATATGGGCTGTTTATCAATCGTCTCTCACATTTTTCTTATAAAGGAGAAAATGTCTTTTTTTAACATGAGCCTTGATAAAAGCTGAAAAATAAGAGGGTAAAAATATGGCTGCCAAGTGCAATCATCCTTTTTTAATGGTTTTCTTCCTGAAAGGAAGGGGTTTTCCCCTATTTCATTAGGTATCCCTCCACTGCTGGCTTGCTGAGCCTCCCTGCCTCTGGAAAACCTCTCAGGGAGCAAAGTCGCTATTCTTGGCAGCATCACTGATATATTATAAAACCTAGATCCCTTCCAACTTTAGAATTATGTAATTTCATATACCCTGTAATTAGCAGGAATTTCAGAAAGCTCAAATTCAATACTTCTGATTTGTGAAGAAACTCCATTCCTCTCCTCATCTCTGTCACATACATCTTGTTAAATGAAATGTTTTTAAAGATATGAGGCAGAGTATCTCAGATGGATATCTTCTGAATTTGGATGGATATCTTCTGAATTACATAGCTTCCTCCAGAGGTCCACCATGTGCCCGGAGCAGACAAACATCTTAAATGTGTCAGGGTAGTCAGGGATATCTACGGAGCCATCTGGGTACATCGTTGATTTACAGGGAGCCTTGGAGCCTTTTGAAGAGGAACTTGAGCCTCGTTACAATTGACCGACATGTATGTCTTCCAAACCTGATGGGCCTACAGAAGCTTGAATGCAGAGATGGAGAATATCTCTTCTCCAGAAAAAAACATAGTAAGCAAAAAATGTTTGCAGGATAGGCTAGCATTAGAAGCAGGTCCTGGAGAAAGCAGAAGTTCACAATATGGTATGAAGTTGTCCTGGAATCCACTTTGGTCTGGTCTTTCCCCAGGACCATTGTGTGCTCCCATAAGAAAAAGATATAACAATGGAATCTGTAGAGGCCCATGCCGTTCTGCTGGAGATCTGCCCTCTTCTGAGAGGGTAGTAAATCTAAAGGGACCGTGTTTCAAGGAGTTCTTGACTTTTCTCTCTACCTTACCCTGCAACATCAGGAGAGAAAGAGTGAGAAACCACAGAAATGCAGAGAGAGGTATTATAGAAACAGCAGAATTTCAAGCAGCACCAGCTGGGAAGCAGCTATCCAGAGGGCTGCAGAAGTTACGGTGGCCAGGGCCATAAGTGGGAATCTGAGCTGAGTTCCAGCAGTGCCGGGGGCTGAAAGAGGTGACCACAGCCCCAGTGAGCAAAAGGGGAGCAGAGGAGCTACACCTGTAGCTCATAAAATATATAGAAAACTTGCCTATCTGCTAGGTGGACTCCCAGATATGCACAAAATTGGGGTGATCTGAGGTCCTGGTATTTGATAGGTGGTAGAGGTAGAACTAATAAAGGCCAGTAGTGCAAGTAAACCTACCTGAAATGTGAGATGAGTGGGGCCCACAGGACCTTCACCTGGCTTCCATTTTAATAGAGCCTGACATTGTAGCTAAACCTCTGTGTGTGTGTGTCTAAACCACATGCATTGTGATAATTTAAATATAAGGAAACTCTGAATATTCAGCCTCTACCTCTGGGCATTAACCTGCCTTAGAGAGATTTCACATTAAGCCTTTGAAGCCTGGGCCTTTGAAAATTCACTTACGTGCATTTTAATCAATGTTTATTCAGCAATTATTACATGTCCGGAACTGTTTTGTGGGAATACAGAAGAGGTATTGCAATAGTAATATTTAATATTTACTAAAGATCTGCTATGTGCCAGGCACTTAATCCTCACAACCACCTTATGAACTAAACACTATTATTGTTATCTTCATTTTATAGATAAGAAAACTAAGCTTCAGAGAAATCAAGTAAATCTCCCAGGATCACACAGCTAGTGAGTGGCAGAGTTGGGATCTAGACCCAGATGTATCTGACTTTAAAGAGAAAGCTCCTAGCTACTATACAAAGAACATAAAATTATTTATTTGTTTGTTTTGAGACAGGGTCTCACTCTGTCACCCAGGCTTCAGTGTGGTGGTGTGATCTTGGTCCCTGCAACCTCTGTCTCCCAGGCTCAAGGGATCCTCCCACCTCAGCCTCCTGAATAGCTGGGACTGCAGACGTATTTTTTGTAGAGATGGGGTTTTGCCCAGGCTGGTCTCAAACTCCTGAACTCAAGTGATCCACCTGTCTTGGCCTCCCAAAGTGCTGGGATTACAAGTGTGAGCCACCTTGCCTGGCCAGAACATGAAAATTATACTGGAAAAAATCTGAGCCGACAACCTTAAATGGCAACCTTGGGTTTATAGCCTTGTGCAAATCAAAGTGTTAAATAACATGCTGCTGGAGCTCAGATCTCAAAATCTGCTTTGCAACAGCAGTGTCAAGCCTGTAAAAAACACAAATAAATTAGTAAATAAAGTGTGTAGCTAATTACAATGCCTGAAAAGCAAAAAGATATCTCTCCACTCCGTATCACCTGTATGCTGCTTAGTCAGTCTCCGCTTTTTAGCCTTAGTGAGTCAGTCTTTTAGATTTGATACTAAACCCAAAATTCAAGCTAAGGAGAACTAAACCCACCTGCTCTTAGAAGCACAAGTATCCCTGAAAATAAGGTGCCTCTGGTGAACAATTGGTATGACCTGGAGGGAAAAACATTAGCTTTGTGGTCAAAATCTTTGCTCCGTTCCACAGCTGAGTGAATGCCTGCTCTGTGGGCTGCCTGATGACACAGATAACATCCATTACAATAACAAACTACACAAGCTGAAGCTCAAAACCTGTGAATACGCAAAGGAAACAAACTGCATCTCTTTGGGGGACTCCTCAGTGAATCAGGCCAAGGGATGGGAGGCTAAATGCAGACTGAGAGGGGGAGTCAAGTGGCTAAATCTGTGAGAATGGAAAACAAAAACCAATTGAGGTGATAAAGAGATGAAGAGAACCCAAATGCACTGGGAACAGCCTGTCTTCATCTCACCAATTATACACATAGAAAACACAGTTTGAAAACACTTAAATCAAAAATAAATCCTAGT